>NC_092337.1:300708333-301020277 GCF_046630445.1 Rutidosis leptorrhynchoides
TAATCCCGATAATTCTTTCGGAAATACATCGGGAAATTCTTTTGCGACGGGAACATCATTGATGCTCTTTTCTTCAGTTTGTACTTTCTCGACGTGTGCTAGAACAGCATAGCAACCTTTTCTTATTAGTTTTTGTGCCTTCAAATTACTAATAAGATGTAGCTTCGTGTTGCCCTTTTCTCCGTACACCATTAAGGGTTTTCCTTTTTCTCGTATAATGCGAATTGCATTTTTGTAACAAACGATCTCTGCTTTCACTTCTTTCAACCAGTCCATACCGATTATCACATCAAAACTCCCTAACTCTACTGGTATCAAGTCAATCTTAAATGTTTCGCTAACCAGTTTAATTTCTCGATTCCGACATATATTATCTGCTGAAATTAATTTACCATTTGCTAATTCGAGTAAAAATTTACTATCCAAAGGCGTCAATGGACAACTTAACTTAGCACAAAAATCTCTACTCATATAGCTTCTATCCGCACCCGAATCAAATAAAACGTAAGCAGATTTATTGTCAATATGAAACGTACCCGTAACAAGCTCCGGGTCTTCCTGTGCCTCTGCCGCATTAATATTAAAAACTCTTCCGCGGCCTTGTCCATTCGTGTTCTCCTGGTTCGGGCAATTTCTAATAATATGGCCCGGTTTTCCACATTTATAACAAACTACATTGGCATAACTTGCTCCGACACTACTTGCTCCGCCATTACTCGTTCCGACACCATTTGTTCCTTTCGTTCTGTTAACCCCTGGTCCGTAGACCTCACACTTCGCCGCGCTATGACCATTTCTTTTACACTTGTTGCAAAATTTGGTGCTGAACCCCGAGTGATACTTTTCACACCTTTGGCATAGCTGCTTCTGATTGTTGTTGTTGTTGCGGTTATTATTGTTGTTGGGATGATTGTTGTAGTTGTTGTTGTTGTTGTTGTTGTTGTTGTTGTTGTTATTGTTGTTGGGCCGTTTGTTGTAGTTGCGATTGATGTTGCGATTGTTGGGATAGTTGTGCGATTATTGTTGTAATTGCTGTGGTTGTTGTATTGGTGATTCTTATCACCGTTTTCCTCCCACTTTCTTTTGACTTGCTTCACATTAGCCTCTTCAGCAGTCTGTTCTTTAATTCTTTATTCAATCTGGTTCACTAGTTTCCATTCTACATGCCTGTTGTATGGGGGCGGGCTCGTGTGAACTTATATCTTCTTGGATTCTTTCCGGTAATCCTTTCACAAATGCGTCGATCTTCTCTTCCTCATCTTCGAACGCTCCCGGACACAATAGGCATAATTCTGTGAATCGTCTTTTGTAGGTGGTAATATTAAATCCTTGGGTTCGTAACCCTCTAAGTTCTGTCTTGAGCTTATTGACCTCGGTTCTGGGACAGTACTTCTCGTTCATCAAGTGCTTGAATGCTGACCACGGTAGTGCGTAAGCATCATCTTGTCCCACTTGCTCTAGTTAGGTATTCCACCATGTTAACGCAGAACCTATGAAGGTATGCGTAGCGTACTTCACTTTGTCCTCTTCAGTACACTTACTTATGGCAAACACCGATTCGACCTTCTCGGTCCACAGTTTCAATCCGATCGGTCCTTCGGTTCCATCAAATTCCAAAGGTTTGCAGGCAGTGAATTCTTTGTAGGTGCATCCTACACGATTTCCTGTACTGCTAGATCCAAGGTATTGTTGGTATGTAGCGCAGCCTGTACTGCGGCTATGTTTGAAGCAAGAAAGGCACGAAATTCCTCTTCGCTCATATTCAAGGTGTGTCGAGTAGTCGGTGCCATTTCCTTCAAAATAGTCAAATGAAACTAGTTAATCATATAGAATATCAAGAGTAGTCAATAGTATTTCGTAGCGTAATATGAACTTATTTATAAAAGCTCTTTCTTCATATTAGCGTTTTATACTCTTTAATTTGGGTAGTACCTACCCGTTAAGTTCATACTTAGTAGCTAACATACCATTTCAACTACTACAATTCTATATGAAAAACTAATCACAAAAAAAAAAAAAATCATATACAAACCTTTATACAATAACTTGCAAACTTACAATACCGCTTTTTTTTACATATAGCATGAAATATAGCACATAAAACTTTGATACAAAGTAGTTGTGATGATAATTCTAGTTAATAAATAAGGCGTTCAGCAAAGGCAATAAAGACACGTAATTCATACGTCTAGAAACAAGTCATGCATTCTGGTTTTACTAATACCACTTCCCATCCTTGATTTTGTGGAACATAACCATTGTGACCGATAGTAAGACAATGTGTTGTAACGTCGTCAAAAGGATGAAGGTTATGTAATGACCAACAGTCTCGTAATAACCTAAAAACCTCATTTCTTACCCCAATTACCGACTCCGTCACTTGTGGGAACGTTTTGTTTAATAGTTGTAGCCCGATGTTCTTGTTCTCACTTTGGTGAGAAGCGAACATTACTACCCCGTAAGCATAACATGCTTCTTTATGTTGCATGTTAGCCGCTTTTTCTAAATCACGAAGTCCTATATTCGGATATATTGAGTGAAAATAATTTCTTAACCCGTTGCGTAAAATAGCATTTGGGTTCCCCGCAATATATGCGTCAAAGTAAACACATCGTAACTTATGGATTTCCCAATGTGATATCCCCCATCTTTCGAACGAAAGCCTTTTATAAATCAAGGCATTCTTGGAACGTTCTTTGAATGTCTTACAAACTGATCTCGCCTTAAATAGTTGTGCCGAGGAATTCTGACCGACTCTAGACAAGATTTCATCAATCATGTCTCCGGGTAGGTCTCTTAAAATATTGGGTTGTCTATCCATTTTGTGTTTTTATACTGTAAAATAGACAAGAGTTAGATTCATAAAAAAAAATACTTATTAATACAAGCAATTTTTACATATATCATAAAGCATAAGCACACTATATTACATATATTACACCACACGAATACAACTATCTTATTCCGACTCCCTCGTTTCTTCTTCTTCGGTTTTGGTTCGTTTTGCCAAGTTTCTAGGGATATATGATGTTCCCCTAATAGGAGCCGTCGTTTTCCACATTGGTTTAGAAAAACCTGGTGGTTTAGAGGTTCCCGGGTTATTGTCACAACTTAAGAAATACGGGTGTTGACGATACATATAAAGTTCATCGTGTTTGGAATCAAATTTCTCTATTTTTATGCCCTTTCTCTTATTGTTCTCTTTTGCCTTATTAAATTTTGTTGGGGTAATTTCTATAACATCATCGGAATCCTTGTCGGGATCCGATTCATTGGAGAATTGGTAATCCTCCCAATACTTTGCTTCCTTGGCGGAAACACCATTGACCATAATTAACTTTGGTCGGTTGGTTGAGGATTTTTTTCTACTTAACCGTTTTATTATTTCCCCCACTGGTTCTATTTCTTCTTCCGGTTCCGATTCTTCTTCCGGTTTCGACTCTTCTTCCGGTTCCTCTTCGGGAACTTGTGAATCAGTCCACGAATCATTCCAATTTACATTTGACTCTTCATTATTATTAGGTGAGTCAATGGGACTTGTTCTAGAGGTAGACATCTATCACATAATATCAAACGCGTTAAGAGATTAATATATCACATAATATTCACATGTTAAAAATATATAGTTTCCAACAAAATTTGTTAAGCAATCATTTTTCAAGTAAACACGGTCGAAGTCCAGACTCACTAATGCATCCTAACAAACTCAATAAGACACACTAATGCAAAATTCTGGTTCTCTAAGACCAATGCTCGAATACCAACTGAAATGTCCCGTTCATATTGATTATAAACCTTCCATATTAATTGATTTCGTTGCGAGGTTTTGACCTCTATATGAGACGTTTTTCAAAGACTGCATTCATTTTTAAAACAACCACAACCTTTATTTTATCAATAAAGGTTTCAAAAGCATTACGTAGATTATCAAATAATGATAATCTAAAATATACTGTTTACACACGACCATTACATAATGGTTTACAATAGAAATATATTACATCGATATATGTTTCTTGAATGCAGTTTTTACATAATATCATACAAACATGGACTCCAAATCTTGTCCTTATTTTAGTATGCAACAGCGGAAGCTCTTAATATTCACCTAAGAATAAACATGCTTTAAACGTCAACAAAAATGTTGGTGAGTTATAGGTTTAACCTATATATATCAAATCGTAAGAATAGACCACAAGATTTCATATTTCAATATACATCCCATACATAGAGATAAAAATCATTCATATGGTGAACACCTGGTAACCGACATTAACAAGATGCATATATAAGAATATCCCCATCATTCCGAGACACCCTTCGGATATGATATAAATTTCGAAGTACTAAAGCATCCGGTACTTTGGATGGGGTTTGTTAGGCCCAATAGATCTATCTTTAGGATTCGCGTCAATTAGGGTGTCTGTTCCCGAATTCTTAGATTACCAGACTTAATAAAAAGGGGCATATTCGATTTCGATAATTCAACCATAGAATGTAGTTTCACGTACTTGTGTCTATTTTGTAAATCATTTATAAAACCTGCATGTATTCTCATCCCAAAAATATTAGATTTTAAAAGTGGGACTATAACTCACTTTCACAGATTTTTACTTCGTCGGGAAGTAAGACTTGGCCACTGGTCGATTCACGAACCTATAACAAATATGTACATATATATCAAAGTATATTCAAAATATATTTACAACACTTTTAATACATTTTGATATTTTAAGTTTATTAAGTCAGCTGTCCTCGTTAGTAACCTACAACTAGTTGTCCAACGTTAGATGTACAGAAAAAAATTGATATATATTATCTTGAATCAATCCACGACCCAGTGTATACACGTCTCAGGCTAGATCACAACTCAAAGTATATATATTTTTGGAATCAACCTCAACCCTGTATAGCTAACTCCCACATTACTGCATATAGAGTGTCTATGGTTGTTCCAAATAATATATACACATGGGTCGATATGATATGTCAAAACATTTGCATACCTGTCTATGGTATCCCAAGATTACATAATATATTAGAATACATGTATAATACAATATAAGTTAGCTAGGATATGATTAATATAGATTTGTTACCAATTTTCACGTTGCTACAACAAGAAAAATTATCCAATCTTGTTTTACCCATAACTTCTTCATTTTAAATCCGTTTTGAGTCAATCAAATTGCTATGGTTTCATATTGAACTCTATTTTATGAATCTAAATAGAAAAAGTATAGGTTTATTGTCGAAAATATAAGTTACAAGTCGTTTTTGTAAAGGTAGTCATTTCAGTCGAAAGAACGACGTCTAGATGACCATTTTAGAAAACATACTTCCACTTTGAGTTTAACCATGATTTTTGGATATAGTTTCATGTTCATAAGAAAAATCATTTTCCCAGAAGAACAACTTTTAAATCAAAGTTTATCATAGTTTTTAATTAACTAACCCAAAACAGCCCGCGGTGTTACTACGACGGCGTAAATCCATTTTTACGGTGTTTTTCGTGTTTCCAGGTTTTAAATCATTAAGTTAGCATATCATATAGATATAGAACATGTGTTTAGTTGATTTTAAAAGTCAAGTTAGAAGGATTAACTTTTATTTGCGAACAAGTTTAGAATTAACTAAACTATGTTCTAGTGATTACAAGATTAAACCTTCGAATAAGATAGCTTTATATGTATGAATCGAATGATGTTATGAACATCATTACTACCTCAAGTTTTCTGGATAAAGCTACTGGAAATGAGAAAAATGGATCTAGCTTCAAAGGATCCTTGGATGGCTTGAAAGTTCTTGAAGCAGAATCATGACACGAAAACAGTTTAAGTAAGATTTTCACTCGAAATAAGATTGTTATAGTTATAGAAATTGAATCAAAGTTTGAGTATGAGTATTACCTTGTATTAGAAAGATATCTTACTGTAAATAAGAAAGATTTCTTGAGGTTGGATGATCACTCTACAAGATTGGAAGTAAGCTAGCAAACTTGGAAGTATTCTTGATTTTATGAAACTAGAACTTGTAGAATTTATGAAGAACACTTAGAACTTGAAGATAGAACTTGAGAGAGATCAATTAGATGAAGAAAATTGAAGAATGAAAGTGTTTGTAGGTGTTTTTGGTCATTGGTGTATGGATTAGATATAAAGGATATGTAATTTTGTTTTCATGTAAATAAGTCATGAATGATTACTCATATTTTTGTAATTTTATGAGATATTTCATGCTAGTTGCCAAATGATGGTTCCTACATGTGTTAGGTGACTCACATAGGCTGCTAAGAGCTGATCATTGGAGTGTATATACCAATAGTACATACATCTAAAAGCTGTGTATTGTACGAGTACGAATACGGGTGCATACGAGTAGAATTGTTGATGAAACTGAACGAGGATGTAATTGTAAGCATTTTTGTTAAATAGAAGTATTTTGATAAGTGTCTTGAAGTCTTTCAAAAGTGTATGAATACATATTAAAACACTACATGTATATACATTTTAACTGAGTCGTTAAGTCATCGTTAGTCGTTACATGTAAGTGTTGTTTTGAAACCTTTAGGTTAACGATCTTGTTAAATGTTGTTAACCCAATGTTTATAATATCAAATGAGATTTTAAATTATTATATTATCATGATATTATGATGTACGAATATCTCTTAATATGATATATATACATTAAATGTCGTTACAACTATAATCGTTACATATATGTCTCGTTTCAAAATCATTAAGTTAGTAGTCTTGTTTTTACATATGTAGTTCATTATTAATATACTTAATGATATTTTTACTTATCATAATATCATGTTAACTATATATGTCATCATATAGTTTTTACAAGTTTTAACGTTCGTGAATCACCGGTCAACTTGGGTGGTCAATTGTCTATATGAAACCTATTTCAATTAATCGTCTTAACAAGTTTGATTGCTTAATATGTTGGAAACACTTAATAATGTAAATAACAATTTCATTTAATATATATATAAACATGGAAAAGTTCGGGTCACTACAAGAGATGCGCCGCATATCTTGAAGGATGCGCCGCATCCCTCTGCAGGTTCTGCAGAACGTTTGCAACATATCATTTACAAAACGGTTCATGAAAGGTTGTTTTGTTTTCCTGGACGTTTTGAGACATGTTTACATGCTTTATTAAAGTATAATTGCACCATTTCAATAATGTCCATTGTCAAGTAATGTGTCATTTAATCATGGATATTTATTAAAAGTTGCAACACTTCATTGCACATTTTCGACTATTATAGATATAAGACTCCATTTCTTGGAGAAAGGTTACAGATTTTCAAAAATCTAAGCACACTTTCAACACTCTACATCTAGAAATATTACCAATATAACTAATAGACAAAATTTGTCTTATTTGTTATAAATAGTACTATTCAATTTTTTATTTTTTACAAACCAACCCACTAACCTTCATTAAAATACAAATCGAACCCCCTACTTTATACCTATATTATAAATTATTATTTATCCCATCACTAACACCAAAAACACCCACCACGCTTTACCGGCTTCTACACTGCGCTCAAACAGTAGGACTCACATAGGACACTACTGTGCTACATTTTTTTTTGTCTCCAACGATAAAAGAAGCAACTTTCTTAAAAGAAACAACCCTTCAATGCTACCAAAAGATGTCGAAAAATATTTTTTTTACAAAATAGATCAACTAACTTTAACGCTAAAAAAGCAACTTTCACAAAAGGAACAACCCTTCAATGTTAGATGTCGAAAAAAATTCTTTTTTACAAAATAGATCCACAAAAGGAAAGACTTTTTTTTTAACTCGCATTCAAAACGGAGCCCCCCGCGCGAAGCGAGAGCTCCACAACTAGTTTTCTACAATTGTTTAGAGTTGTTTTCTTTTAGCTAAGACAACAATTCATTCTTTGTATTATTCCAATTTTGATTTCGTGCAATCCGTCCCAAATTGAGTTAATATTGGATTAGGAAATTAACTACATGATTTAAGGATGAATCTAGCTATCATATTCACAGACACAAACCATTTTATATAACAATTCAAGAATTATCATTATCAAGATTATCATTTCTCATATCCTGTTTCTAACAATTAATATTAATTAATTAATAATTATAAATATATCAACATCAATAAATTTATAAACGAATATAAATAGACCAATCGATATTATATTTTCATAATATATTAGCAGCAGCCATGACTGAATAGAGTAAAACACAAATCTTGGTTTGCTGAATCTCAATCAACATCGCGAAGATTAACACCCCAGGGAAATAAAATAATTGCAGAAATATGTCGTTTTGAGGGCCATCACCTACCCACCATATGTGGTACGGTGCTTATCATCATTACTCTACCTTTTTCACATTTCATCACAATATTTAATTAATTTGATTATTAATAATTGATAATAATTTATTTTATGAAGAAGGACAAACTCAAAAAGCTTTAACTATTGACTTACTAGTTACTACCACTATACGTTTTACTTTACATCTTCTTCTCATTCTGATCCTTCAAAAAGGTAACTAACTTCGATCTACTTTGCTTCTGCTCAGATACTTCTGCACTGTTTTTTTTTCTTCTTCTTTTCGTGTCTCTGATTTCCAATTATATATTGTTTTATTTATTATATTATTTATATTCGGATTTTTGGGACAAATACTGGTTATTTAAGTGACATGATTACATGATTTTGTGAGACTGTTTGTTTGAGTTAATTATGTATTGAATAACTGAAGCTAGTCGCTAATTTTTTTTTTTTCTTTCTTACTTTAGTTTTTGTTTAGGTTTATATAAAGTAATTGGTTATTGTTGAGTTTGTTACTAATTGTGTTAACAATCTTTATCCTTTACTTATTGTGGAGTTTATTATTGGTACTAATTTAGAAAGATGATTAGAACGGTTAATGATTATGATATTCTAAATATTTAGGGGTCTTTTTTTTTTTTTTTTTTTTTTTTTTTTTTTTTTTGAAAGGCAAGGTCCAAATGAGGTTGGTGGGTATTTAGGGGTCTCTACATATATCAGAATTGGGAAAGTTCAAATTTTCCAAATATATGTGAACAAAAAACCATTTTATTTCTATTTATTGGTTTATATATTTATACTTGTAAACGGATAAGGTTTTATCTGTTCATGCTAGATTAATTTGATTTATATATATATGTGGAATGGATACATATAAGTTGGATACTTTTTGTGACCAAGTTTGTTTTGAAGGAAGATAGTATATATTTTTTTGTTAATAATGCAAATTTAGCTATTCATGGTGATAAGTTCTTTATGATTAATGTTTTTTATGCTAAATTTATTGATATAAGTTTACGATGGATTTCAAATGCAGAAATAATAATGTATCATGTACATTGAAAGTGGATATCGTACTGATACTTGGACTAAGTCATTAGCTACTATTATCTTGTGAGATGGAGATAATAGTTTTAATTCTGTTACTGGGAAATTTGCATTTGGTAGCGCCTGATGCTCAAGGTACATTTTTCTTGTATGCGACTGTTGTAACTAACATAGCTCAATAATCACAATATACAATGGAACGAAAGTTATCTTTTGTAGTAATATTTAGTTCCGCCCCGTTTGACCAACATGGAATAGTTAGTCGCTTTGAGCTTAGTCAACCCGCTACCCGCCCATTTTGCCATTTCTATTTGGAGTTGTGTTCAATTAGTATTGGCACATAGGTAGCATTAGATATTTTTATAACGTTAAGCGAACGGTAATATTTGCAGGAGATGCACTTTTTGATCTGAGAAGTTCGCTTAAGGCTTCACCGAGTCAGCTTACAGACTGGAACCAGAATCAAGTTAATCCTTGTACTTGGTCTAAAGTAAATTGTGATCCAAATCTAAATGTTATCTCTGTGTAAGTCACCATTATGTAGATTTGTAAAATGATCTATAGGGTTCTTTTAGTAATTTAATAATTATAATTTTATTGCAGATCTATGTCGTTCATGGGATTTACAGGAACATTGTCACCAAGAATAAAAGTTCTGTCAAAGCTTACCATACTGTATGTATGCATTTTAATCATATAATAGATTTTATGTATAAGTTGTCGTTGAAACTGGTCAATCGACTGTTTTTTCCTAAAAAATATTTTTTCACAGTTTATCAATTATCAATCAATTACATTTTAAAAAAGGGGTAAAAGGGACCTTTTGGCGGCCATCGATTACATATTACATATGTATATAATGCCGAAGCAGAAAGTTTCTCTAGTTTCGAACCATGGTTACTTGCAGGGGCGATTTTATGAAGGAACAAGCGGGGGCGGCTGCCCCCAGTGGATTTGCAATTTTCAGTGTAAAAATTTTGGACTTTCGATTTTGCCCTCGGTAAATTTTTTCCCCCCCAAAACCTACATATTCTGCCCCAAAACCTTCAAATTTTACCCAAAAATATCCAAATTTTGCCCCCAAACCTTCAAATTTTGCCCCCAAACCTTCAAATTTTGCCCCAAACCTCCATAATTTAGCTAAAAACCTCCATTTTTTTGCCCTAAAATCTCCATATTTTGCCCAAAAAATTTGCTACGGTTTTAATTTTTTTTTTGCCCCCGGTGAAAAAAAATCCTGGTACCGCCACTGGTTACTTGGGTCAAAACTAACATGCAGAACCCAGATGGTCTAATAGGAATGTTATTACTTTTTATCCGTCCCTTATCCATTAATGAACTTTTAATAGAACAAGACCAATCCACATTTGATGTTCATAATATCAGATACTAGTGTTGTCTACAAGCCCTGTAAAATATTGTAGGATATGACAAATGTACATTTGTATTATATAGTGGACCTTTTTTCTCAATATAGAATATCAAATTTAAGTGTTTTGGTATGAAAATCAATGCTTGTTACAACTGATGTTAGTTAAGACAAAACCTCTTCTCGTTACCAAATACGATTAGGATTTTACGTAGAAAAATTGTGTAATTTTCCTTATAATTTATGCTATTATGTGTGAAGTTGATTAGGGACTATTACAACCTTGCTTTTGCTAATGATCTCCTTCAGTTCTTTGCAAGGGAATCAAATAACAGGGGGAATACCCGAAGAATACGGTAATCTGACTAGCTTAACGATGTTGGATTTGGAAAGCAATCGTTTAATTGGACAAATACCATCTTCACTTGGAAATCTTAAGAATCTTCAATTTCTGTAAGTGATTTGTATTCTTTAGCGCGTCGTTGATAATATTTACTCATTTTAATGCGGGTTCTTTTTAATTTGTATAATGTAGGATCTTGAGCCAAAACGATCTTGAAGGGCCTATCCCCGACTCACTTTCAAGTCTACCAAACTTGACTAGCATGTAAGTGAATAATATGAGTCACATGATGTTAATCTTCATCCGTTTACATCTAAAGTGGGTTGATGTGGGTCAATTGGGTTAAAAATCTCCCAAAGTTCTATTTTAATATTTACAACCATGGTACATCATTTTATTTGAATATTTAGATTTTCATGGTGCTAATACTGTTTTTGAATATTTGCCCGGGGTTTACCAACTAGAGGGGAGCCATTATGGCTCGTCGCTAGGGGGTTTCCTCGTAAAAAAAAAAAAAAAAAATAAAAAAAATTACTGTTTTTGAAATAATTATTTTAACATATACTGTAATTATTTATAAATAAAGTTAAAAAATGGACAAAAATGTGTTTTTGGGTAAACCCAGTCTGAAGTGTACTAAAATATGATCAGTTACCCAACCTGCTGACCCACCCATCTGGCCACCTCTACATACGACTGAATTAATATAACTTCAAAAATTGAGTTTATGTTGTTATTCTTAATTGTATTTCGTCATTGTAACTACTTGAGTGCAGTTCACTTGGTTACAACAACCTCAGTGGTCAAATTCCAGATAATTTGTTTCAAGTTTCTAAATTCAAGTACGTATGTTTCAATTTAGAGATGGAATTTTTTTTTTTTTAAATTTAGCGGTTCAAGCTCGTTGACAGCTTATCACAGTTTTACAGGGAACAGATTGAACTGTGGCTTCAATTATACCCATTCTTGCACATCTGATTCTGGAGGTAGTTTGATTTATAATATTAATATTAAGTAATTATTATTGGAGGTTTTCCATTCAAAATATTACATATGAATGAGTAGGTTCTGGGCTATGTTTTATATTTAGTCATCAAATGAAATTACTTGATCAAAAACATTAGGATTTTTCTAATGACTGCGTTAACATGCATACGTGTATTATACATAGAGGTTAAAATTGACTTTTTTGTGTCAGTTATTCAAATGTACAAGATATTTATGCGTCTTAACAACATCTCGTTAGAAAAAACCGAAACATTAACAGATAAGGGAACAGGTCATAAGTGGCCCAAAATGTGTTTTTAGTCCATACTACTTTATAGATATAAATACTTAATTTGAAAAGGTTAGATTATTAACGAAATGACAATCTAAAATACCAATTTTGGACCCAGCCTGTATTAACAAATTACCCATTTTTACCCTTTACCTAACCCATGTACTGATGACTATGAATCATGACTAACGTATGTCCATATCAAATCATTACGTGGTAGATGCTTCAAAGAAATCGAAGGCAAAAATTATAATAGGAGTAATTGCTGGAGTTCTTGTTCTTCTTCTGCTCGGATGCTT
Source organism: Rutidosis leptorrhynchoides (assembly GCF_046630445.1). NCBI lineage: Eukaryota > Viridiplantae > Streptophyta > Magnoliopsida > Asterales > Asteraceae > Rutidosis > Rutidosis leptorrhynchoides. Next base: position 300,721,008 of record NC_092337.1, read on the forward strand.
GATGTTGTTTTTATGGAGGGGTAGGCACAAAGGCTACAAACGTGAGGTGTTTGTTGATGTTGCAGGTGACCTGTTTTTTTTAAGATAATTCTGTTATTAAAAAATTATTATCCCTAATCAATGTAAGTTGTTTTAGAGATTTCAAATTTTTATTTAGATCACACGTTTTTTTATTAGAAATTGTTCAAATATTTGTAGTAATCCTGTTGCGGAAATGACTCTATACAAAACAATGTTTAGCATAAAATAAAATCATACTTTTTCACCTTAAATTCTCGTAATAGTTTTCTTATCAAGTATAGATAAAGCTGATCAATTTTCATTTCAACACTTCTCATATGTTAATTTAGGACATTGACAAATTATTTTTGTGTTTTAAGGCTTTGTATTTGGCCCCTAATGATATTGATATTGAATATTGATATACTTGTTTTGATTGTTATTTAGGGGAAGTTGACCGCAGAATTGCGTTTGGTCAACTGAAGCGGTTTGCATGGAGGGAACTACAGCTTGCTACTGATAACTTCAATGAAAGAAACGTTCTTGGACAAGGAGGTTTTGGGAAGGTTTATAAAGGAGTTCTTGGAGACAATACTAAAGTTGCCGTGAAGCGATTAACCGATTACGAGAGTCCAGGTGGCGATGCAGCGTTCCAACGTGAAGTCGAGATGATAAGTGTCGCTGTTCATAGGAATCTTTTACGTCTCATTGGATTTTGCACCACTCCTACTGAACGCTTGCTCGTGTATCCCTACATGCAGAATTTAAGTGTTGCTTATCGATTAAGAGGTACTAGCTATGCTTATGTGAATATCTCTGATCTAAATTTGGCCAAATTACAATGAATAAAAATACATTGTCATATATATTTAAGGGAACACTTATAAAGGGCCTATCTGATCTGATATGGTTATAAATAAATAAAGGATTCAGTTACCGACATAGACTCAAGGTTGCAAAAATCTCTACTCGGGGTTTACTTGGTCGGGACTTTTGAGGGAGTAATCGGCAACTCTGGGAGTAATCGGACTGTATACATTTGTTCAAGAATTCTTGAAATCTAATTTAAATTTAAATTCATATTAAAATGGTGATTGATAATTTGTCCCATTTTGAGACTAAATCTTGACTTTGACCAACTAAATCTGATTTTGACCTATTGACCAATGTTGACCAATTAATTATTCGGATTTTGGAAAATCGAATCGTCTGGTTCATTAAAAGGTAAAAAGGCGTAATAGGGCAGTTTTACAACGACTGCATAGACTAGTGTTGACCGACTTGGGCCTAGTCGAATCGGACTACTTCCCATATCCGACTAGGCTGACTTATACAACCTTGTGTAGCACTACTAATAATATCTAATGCAACTTTTATATATACTTCATTCATAGCGGCTTGCGGGTCAACACAACTTGGCTTGCTTGCTTAATGCGGTGTTAAAAGATTACCCTAATTGACACGAACTTTTTTGCCATTGCCAGTTTTACTACAACTGATTATTCGGTTTTAATATATAATCATCAGATTCTCACTTTGAAAACATGCACTCAAACACCCCAACAGTGTAACGTTATTTTTTATTTTTTTTTCCCCACAAAAAATGGCTTCTTTTATGGTTTTATTGGGTAACGTTCTTAGATTTGCGATGTTATTGTTTTGCAGAACTAAAACCTGGAGAGGCAGTTTTAGATTGGGCTACAAGGAAGAGGATAGCTTTAGGCACTGCTCGTGGACTCGAATACCTTCATGAACATTGCAATCCTAAAATAATTCATAGGGACGTTAAAGCAGCTAATGTATTGCTGGATGAAGATTTTGAAGCCGTTGTCGGTGATTTTGGGTTGGCAAAACTGGTTGACGTTAGAAAAACTAATGTGACGACTCAAGTTCGTGGGACCATGGGTCACATAGCTCCAGAATATCTGTCCACCGGAAAATCGTCCGAAAGGACCGACATTTTTGGGTATGGGATCATGCTTCTTGAAATTGTAACGGGACAACGGGCCATAGATTTTTCACGGCTTGAGGAAGAAGATGATGTCTTGTTGCTTGACCACGTAAGATAACTTTCTTTGGTGGTATACGTGTTTATGTTAGTATTGATTATAGGTACGGGTGATTTCATTGGTTGGGTGACGGGTCAAAATGAGATTTTTTTTTGGCTCAAACGGGTTGTGTTGACCTGAAATGCATTTTTTCCCTGCAAACGATGATTAAAGTAAATTGTTCACTTCATCAATAATTTTGATTATTAAAAACGCTTCAGGAGATTCTATGCATTATAAATAGTCAATGAGGAACTTTGACCTGTTGAAATGATTATCGTTAATCGTTATTATTGTACTCCGTATTATTTTACTTGTCAGATTTAAACTACAACATTAACCCATTTCTTAGTAAATGGGTTAATCTAGTAGAAATTGTTATTAAATTATTTTATTTACGTATACATTTTTCTTGTAAATAAAATGACTTGTGACAGTCAAGGTTGCAAAGATGGATACTAGGAGAGTACTCAGTCGGTCGGGACTTTTTAGAGAGTACTTGGCAACTCGGGGTCGGATGTTGACCATGTTTGACTTTGACCGATTTTGACTAATTTTCCTAGTAATCCCTAGTTTTGGCAGAGTACTTGCCGAGTTGCAGAAACCGAGTACTCGTCGAGTAATTCCGAGTTCCCTGATGGCAGTAGTGAACATTTGAATTCACGTTTAGTAACATTTAACCCAAAATGACCGTCTTTATACCTGTTGCCACCCTAGAGGTGTTTACATTGATGAATAATTGTTTGGTGCGGTTATAGGTCAAGAAACTAGAGAGGGAAAAGAGGTTGGATGCAATAGTTGACCGCAATTTAAATACGAACTACGAAATGCAAGAAGTTGAGATGATGATTAAAGTAGCATTGTTGTGTACCCAAAATTCACCTGAAGACCGACCAGCAATGTCGGAAGTTGTACGAATGCTTGAAGGAGAAGGGCTCGCTGAACGATGGGAAGAATGGCAAAATGTTGAAGTTAATCGTCGACAAGAGTATGACCGGTTACAAAGAAGATTTGATTGGGGAGAAGACTCGATCCATAATCAAGATGCTATAGAGTTATCTGGTGGAAGATGAACTGGTTTATTCACCACTTTATTGGTTGTACATACATGTTTATTCTTCTTCTGTACTTGTAAACAAATTTATTTTTATTGTTGCTGTTGGGCCTGTTGTGATTAATGAGTAGAGAAAACATACATCGTGTTATATTATATGATACTATACTATATTATCATATTGTTGTTAACTTGTGTTCTTGGTTTTGGGTTTGAAAGAAGACCTAGTTTTTGATAATATGCACTCTATATAGATATAGATATAGATATAGATATAGATAGCTAGCAAGTAGATGGAGGGGTGTGCAAATGGAAATGAAAATTCCTGAGGAACAATATAAGATCATAGAGAATATTTGATCGGATTCTCAACCCTGCCCTTAAGTTCTGCATAATAATGGTCACTTCGGCGACATTCTTTCATGAAACAAATGCCAAACATAACTACATGAGTGTACAAAGACACCTATACTTGTTAATGGAGCGGTGACATTGAATCTAGTGCTCCACAACCTCGGTCAAATAAGAGTCTAGGTTAGTAGACTATTCCTAGCTCGGCCGCCACCATATTTAACCAAGGCTGGGGACAACCATGTTTTCCCTTGTAAGGACCCATTTAGGGAAAGTCAATGAATCTTTCCATAATGCATAGGGAACCAACAATGCCTCAAAAGATGTTATTACACCTCTACAAATAAGGAGGCATGAGCATTGAAAGATTCATGTTCTCATTGCACATCCATTTTCAATAGCATTTTACACACATGTTCTCCGTCACCTCTCGGCGGTGTAAAGCAAATCACACTTTCTACTTTCGGGGAACCGCCAACGAAGAGTGTAAACACTCTACATACACCTTTATCGCATACCTTCATGATTAGAGTTATCCTACCTTATCACTTCGATATGGCTCGCCGGAAAGTGTACAAACAATTGGCTCCATCCGTGGGAGTTGTTTAAAAAAGTGCTAAACCGACACCATGATTGATTCCAATCACGTACTACCTGGGTTCACCTCACCCAGATTGACATCTATCTCAAACCAAACTCAGTTAGAATTTGCAACAGGGGGAACTATCATTCGGATACCATTCACTCCCACTGCATTCATCTCCACAAACTGCCATGACCCAAATTCGGCAGAGTCGCCACCATTGATAGACAACATTTATATTAAATAACTACGACCACATCAGGTCAGTTATGGGGGATTTACGAGCAACGGACATTCTTCAGAGCCGATGAACTCTTACCTACGAAAGTGAAGAGTATGATGAGGAAAGAGAAATGGAGGCTCCACCCAACGGAAGCCTTCCCCCATAAACTTAACCTACCAGCTCACTTCCTCAAATTACGACGCAATAAGTTGGAGTCACGAACACATATCTGCTGCAAGTTACCTTTGAAATTCCTATGGTACCGCTCTATTCTTTTAATGTGGTGACTACAACCACCACTTCGCTACCCCAAGTACCAAATAGTTATATACCACGTCCACACCAGAGTTATTTTGTAATATGATTAAACATGTATTTGGTATTGGAATTGTACGTCATTGACATAACTCAACAATGCTATTTTTCACCTTCAGTGTTGCTTTAAGAATTCATAAAACTGGAAGTTTCTTTTAGATATCATGTCCAACATGGGATTCGGTGATAGGTGAAAAAAATGGATGCATACGTGTTTTAGAACGGCATCGGTTTCAGTTCTTGTTAACGGGTCTCCTACCGATGAATTTTATCTTCAAAGTGGTATTAGACAAGGTGACCCGTTATCGCCATATTTATTGATTATTGCTAGTGAAGGGTTGAACTTGCTTTCAAACATTACGATTAGGGATAGGTTGATGAGAGGTGTGGATGTAGGAAAAACAAAATTAATATTTCACACCAACAATTTGCGGATGACACAATTTTTTTCGGTGAATGGGGTCGTAAAAATATAAGTAACATTCGGAAAACCCTTTCATGTTTTGAATAAGCGTCGGGTCTTAAAGTTAACATGTCAAAAAGCTCATTGTATGGAATAGGTGTTAAATGTGAAGAGATTGATAGAATGGCTCGAATTTTTGGATGTAGTGTCAGAAAAATGCCTTTCACGTATCTTGGCATGCCCATCGGCCAAAATATGTGCAAAAAATATAGTTGGGATCCTATAGTCGAGAAGCTTAAGAAAAGATTATCGGGTTGGAAATCAAGAACGATGTCGTTCGGTGGACGGCTAACACTTATCAAAGCGGTCTTAAGTAGTATTCCCTTGTACTATTTCTCGTTGTTTCGTGCTCCCGCCAACATCATCAACCTTCTCGAAAGTATGCGCTGTAAGTTCTTTTAGGGCGGGGCGGGGGATGAAAAATTTATCTTGGGTGAAATGGGATTCTATTCTTTGTTCTTATGGGGAGGGTGGGTTAAATGTCTGTTTGTTAAAGTCAAAAAATTTAGCTTTATTGTCTAAATGGTGGTGGCAGTTTAGGGTGGAAAATAATTCATTATGGGCAAAAGTGATCAAAAATATATATGGGGACGACGGGGGGTTGGGGATTTTAAATACTAATTCTTCTTCTTCATGTAAGAATCGTACAGCGTGGTGGAACATAATCAAAGTGGGTTCGGATTTGCAAAAATCGGCATATGCTTGGAATCTGTTTTCGAAAAAGTTTTTAGTGATGGTCGAGATGTATTCTTTTGGGAAGAACAGTGGATTGGTGAGTCTACTCTTTTAGAGAGCTTTCCTAGAATTTTTAGAATTGAAAATGACAAACAAGTTCGAGTTAATGACCGTTTGGTGTTCGATAATGGTTCGTGGGTGTTTCATTGGAATTGGTCAAGGGAGCTATCCGTGAGGCTTCATGGTGAGCTAGTGAATTTAGAGGAAAAAATCTCAAAGCATGCGTGCCTTCGTGATGGTGACAGTAAGTGGATGTTTAAACCTAGTGGCAAAGAAGAATTCCTCACTTGTTTGATTGCAAAAGAGATATATGATCGTATTCTCTCCAAGGATTCAAACACTATTGAAACCTTAAGGAATAACTTACTCCCACAAATGGTAGGTTTATTCACTTGGCGGGTTTTGAGAGGGAGAATCCTGGTGAGAATGGAGCTTGAGAGGCGTGATCACTCTCGATTACAATCTTTGTCCATTGTGCGAGTTGGAAGTTGAGTCGGTGGATCACGCCATACTTACGTGTAAATATGCAAGAGACGTTTGGGTAGGGATTTTTAAGTGGTGGGGTGCTCGGTTTAATCAATCTACAACCATGGGGAATCTATTTCGCGGTTCGAGTATTAGTGGGTTATCGAGATCTTCTAATAAAATGTGGCAAGCGGTCGAGTGGGTCACGGGATATCTAATTTGGAAAAATAGAAACAATAAAATATTCCGTGATGAAAATTGGTCGACTCCTAAACTTATTAGTGAGATTAATCTAAAATCGTTCGAATGGATAAATGGTCGGGCAAAATTTTCGTCGTTAAATTGGCATCAATGGTTGTTGCATCCTAACTCGTTTAGCTTTCCGATGATTAACACCATTGATCCGGGCTAAATTGTTGCGGTTTGTAATCATTAGTTGCATGTTTTAAAAGTGTATGTATATGTAATCTAGATGTACAGTGTGTTGTGTATGTGCATGCTCTTATGCACCTCATGTATATTTTTTTTTATTTTCATAATAAAGTTGCTTTTCAAAAAAAAATAAAAATAAAAAAGACGAAGTTATTATTTACAGCATAATGATACGTTATATTTGAAATGGCATGTGCAGATCATGTGTCGGTTAATTTGGGAAAAGGTGTGCATCTCACGTGATATTATCTTCAATAGTAGCACCGCTCCAATTTGTTAATTCTGTTACGATTGTTACAAACTAGTTAGCTCAATAGTTAGATAGGGACCTGTTGTAATAGTTAGCAAGTTTTTTCGAGTTGTAATTTCATTCTTCTCTCTGTAATTCAATCTCAGTTCCAATTGTAATAAAAATACGATTTGACTCCATTGTTCTTTCTCAAATTATAGAACTTTCAGGTCTAATCGATAGTGTGACAACCCGGAAATTTCCGACCAAATTTAAACTTAATCTTTATATGTTTCCGACACGATAAGCAAAGTCTGTAATGTTGAGCCTCAAAAATTTTGAAATTATATTCATGTAATCAATTACCCTTTGACTGTGCTCGACGATTCACGAACATTTATGTGTATATAGATATGTATATATAATATATAGTTATATTAATTGAAAACGTTAACAAAGTATTAGATGTATAATACTATTTGTTTCAATATATTTATCGACAGAATTAAAAGATAATATCAAAATGATTGAATTATCAGATGTATGATAAGTCTCCGCCGTGAGGTCTACTATGATTTAAGAAAATCTTTTTCTTTTAACGGTATTCGGAATAATTGGTGAAATAATTTACATAATTGGAATTAAAGTGTCAATTAACGTGAGTTAGTCAAAAGTTGGCGGAGATTCCCGTTTAATTTTCAAAAGCATACTTTACAGTGATTGCCTCGTGACCCTCGGTAAATTAACTATTTAGTTTTCATAATACTAAAAACATTATTTGATATAATAACTTCTATTATCTAAACAATTTTAAATAAAAACAACTTTAAAATGTAATTAGTTTTGAAAAACTAAATAATATATTAAATAAATATTTCAATTAAATTTATATATATATATATATATATATGTGTGTATATATATATATATATATATATATATATATATATATTATAAGGTAATATTAACATTGTTATAAAACGTTTTGATCTTATATTGTTAAATATATTTTAATAAACAACGAGAAGTTGATTTATAGAAGCAAATGACTAAAACACCCAAAGGTATAAGTTATACTTCATGTAATATAATTTATCAATGATTTAAGGTTATATTTTGACAAGGGTACGAGTCACGAAATGTAAAGTACAAGTTTTCTAAGCGTACGAAACGTCGTTCGAAAAACCAGAACAGAGTCATAAACCATTTTCCAACGTACGTCTCAACGGAACTAAGGTTACAAGTCATCTATACTTGTGAATATAATATAATATATATATAATTATATTAATTAAATATATATATTAAATATTAATATAAACGAGTGTCGGTAAATATGATTGAACGAAGATGAGCTGGAAGAGAAGGCCATGCGATCGCATGGCCAGAAGACTAAGGAACCATGCGATCGCATGAGGCAAAAGTTCAGTAAGGGTCTATAAATTGAATTCGTTTCTGACTCGATTACACACACATATAATTCATCGATATATTACTCCCTCTGTTATTAATTATAATATTATTATTATTATTATTAAGATTAATATTATTATTAATCTTATTATTAATAATAGTATTATTATTATTTATACATAAAATACTACGATGGAGTGATGCTCGAGTGGTCTAAAACGGGTTTTCAAAAAGGGTTTAAGCTTTGGAATTATGGGTTATAGCTATGGAGGTTATGGGTATGGATCGGGGATATAGCTCGTGAGGCCAATCTAGTGTTATGGGTATGGATCGGGGATATGGAGTTCCACTCGAGTTCAGAGTGCAGTGTGACCGGAATGGATCAACCAATTAGCCATCATCTATTCTGGATGAATTAGGAATGAGTTTGTAGCCTACTTAATCATTGGAGACAAGAAGAAGGCGATCCCTTCCATCCACCACATTTCCCTCTTGGCGAAGAACCTGAAGCACTTACCGGTGAACCTGTTCGAGACACCATTTTCTCTCTCATTTCTAGAGTATCTCTTCATGATTATACACTATCTCAAATTCTAGACCTTATTCATCCACTCGTCCGAACCAACAATCACCCCGGTGTAATAGAAGAAGTGAACGAAAGTCGCGCTCGGGTAGTGACTTTATAGGATATGGTGCGAGGATTACAAGCACCATCAGCAACACCAGTACCACCAACAACATCCACATCCCACACCTCAACGTCACAATCTGCACCTCGAGCATCAACGTCATACGCACCGTAGATACCAAGGAATACTAACAACAATAACCGATGAAGTATTGATTCATAACTTTATTGGAGAAACATTCTGCGGCGATGAAGTAATCTCTAAAGTCTTAGAGATTATCTATTCTAGCCTTAACCATAAATCAGATGAGTAGAAACCCTGACCGGAATAGTGCGTGATTTACAAACAACACATGTTACACAAGCATTAACAGCAGTACCGTCAGCATCATCAGCACCAGCAGTACCGCCGGCATCACCAACAGAATCACCGGCACCCGTAACGCCTGCAACACCACAAATTCCGTAAACTCTGTAACCACCTCAGATATTGACACCACCATCACCAACGGATATATCGTATCAACGAGTTATGAAATATTAACTCATTCCCACTGAAGGATTCATATGTATTGTGACAACCCGGAAATTTCTGACCAAATTTAAACTTAATCTTTATATTATTTCGACACGATAAGCAAAGTCTGTAATGTTGAGTCTCAAAAAGTTTTTGGAACTATATTCATGTAATCAATTACCCTTTGACTGTGCTCGACGATTCACGAACATTTATGTGTATATAGATATGTATATATAATATATAGTTATATTAATTGAAAATGTTAACAAAGTATTAGATGTATAATACTTTACATGAACGTATTTGTTTCAATATATGTTTAATATATTTATCGACGGAATTAAAAGATAATATCAAATTATTGAATTATCAGATACATTGTGATATGATTACGGGTCTATGTTATGAGGTCCACTGTGATTTAAGAAATCTATTCTTTTTGATAACATTTAGAAATAGGGTAAAGTGATTTATAAGTAAGAACAAATATGTCAATTAACGAAAACTAGACAAGGGTTAGAAGAGATTCCTGTTTAATTTCCAATTCATGTTTTATAATATTTTCCTCGTGACTTTGATAAGATAACTATGTTAACTTTCATTTTATTTAATATGAAAGTAAGAATGTGGAGTGTAAATAACTTAGATGTTGGATATCGACAAGTTAAGTAACTCGACATTTTTCATTAAGATGATTTCATACGTTTATTTAACCTTTGGACTTTATCTCATGCTTCACCAACAGACTATAATTTAAAAACTTGAAACCTATTATGAATATATATAATTTTACTTTTTTTAAACGTTTTATGATATAACAATTTCTATTATTTTAACCTTTTAACAAAATGATTCTTAAATATATTTAATTTTGGAAAACAAAATTATCATATTTATTTGATTTAGTTTCAGACGTACAAAAACGTTTTCAGTTTAAAAAGAACTTATTTATTATTAAAACGTATATAACTTTTACACATATCTAGAATCACTTTTGACAACTCATTACTTAACCAGTATGATAAAGATAACGATATTTATATTTTATTTTATTTTATTAAATATATATATAGAATTAAATTAATATTATATATATTTATACGCGTATTATACGTACATAGTTTTATACTTTTACTATACTTTAACTTTACCTTTACTTTACTTTTACTTTACTTTAACTTTAATAATTCATGCTTTAATAATTAATACTTTAATAATTCACTTTAATAATTCATACTTTAATAATTCACTTTAATACTTCATACTTTAATAATTCACTTTAATAATTCAAAAATCTATTATAAATAGAATTCAATAGGTTTCATTATTTCATAGAAACTTGAAAATATATTTCTCTAAACTCTCTCAATCGATTTATATATATATATATATATATATATATATATATATATATATATATATATATATATATATTTACTCTGTATTATTTCAAGATATTATTAGTATACATAAAATACTACGACGAGGTTCTGCTCGTATGTTTTCAAAATGGGTTTTGCGAGCGGGATAGGGCTAACGAAATTATGGGTTATAGCTATGAAGGTTATGGATAATGTTCGGGAGTATGCTCATGATGTCAAACTAGTATTTATCATCTCCGTTGCGTCTACGTACTTTCCTGTAATATTGAATCACAATATTGATACGTGAGCACTCATAACTTAACTTTTATATATTAGTAATGTATCCCTGACTAGTGCTCGAGTATATATGATTATGTATGCTTGTATGTTTAATTTTGTCGTTAAATAGTTTATGATATATCATGAGTTTAATACACATACTACTAAGATAAGGTATATGATATGCATGTTTCGATGAACGGATTAAAAGATGTAGTCAATTGAATTATCTATAATTTTAAGTATTATTGTTAAAATAATAATTATTATTACTATCGTCGTTATTATCGTCGTTATTATTATTAACTAATAATAATAATAATTATTATTATTATTATCATTATCGTTATAAATGTTATCATTAAAAATTGTCATTTATATTAGTATTACTATCGTTATTATCATCAAGATTATTAATAACATTATCATTATTATTATTATTATTATTATTATTTTATTTATTATCATTAAAATAGTTATTAGTATTATCATTAATGTTATTATAATATTTATTATTATTAGTATCATTATCATTAAAAATTAATATTAGTATCATCTAATTATTATGACTAATATTATTATCATTATTATGAATGCGATTTAAAAGAGGACTAAAAGCTATTAAACAAATCGATTAGGAAATAATGAGTATAAGTATCATGATGAAATTAAAATATTGTATGATATTGATTTAAGAGAAAAATATCCCTTTTCATTATTTTTATTATTATTATTATTATTATTATTAAAAGTATCATTTATATTAAAACTATCATTTTTATTAAAATTATCATTTTTAATAGAAATGTCATTGTTATTATAAAATATCATTTTTATTATCATTTTAGTATATTAAAAATTATCATTTTGAATAGAATTATTACTATTATATAAGATATTATTATTATTACAGTTAATATTAAAAAGTATCGTTATAATTATCATGATTAGAATTATCATTTTATCATAATTAATATCATCATTTGTAAATATAAATATTGTTATTATTATTAGTAGAATAATAATAATTATTATTATTATTACAAAATAATACAACTGTTACTTATTATTATTATTATCAATATTATTCTATCAAACAAATATGTGATACAAAGATATTTTTATCACACGTAATATAATTACATTAATAATACATACCACCATGTTTTTATAATATTGAGTGAACTGTATAAATTTTATTACTTAAAATATATAAAAGTATATTTTTATATATAAATTTTAATATAAATTTTTATTTATTAATAAATGACTTGTATTATTATTTACTCTAATAAAATTTGATAAATATATTTAAATATATAAACAACTATATTTAAGCTATATAATAAACACGTATGAATTTTTGGAAGTCATTTTGGGTCAAATTGATTTTTGTTGACTTTTGCATGATAATCTCGAGCATTAGGATTGTGATACACTACGACATGACCTGAATTTGTTAGACATATATTGACCAATATATAAATATATATACTTAATATAGGTTCGTGAATCTGAGGCCTACCCTGAACTTGTTCAGTGCTGTCATATGCATAATTGCTACGAAATACAGTATAGTGAGTTTCATTTGCTCCATTTTTAAATGCTTTTGCAATATACATTTTTGGGACTGAGAATACATGCACTTTTATAAATGTTTGACGAAATAGACACAAGTAATCGAAACTACATTTTATGGTTGAATTGTTATACCAGAGATCGTCCTTGTTGAACTTGGTAGCCTAAGAATTGGTGTTTATTATAATTGCCACCAATTGATGCGAATCCTAAAGATAGATCTATGGGCTTTGACATGCCCCAGTCAGAGAATTTGAACTGCTTTAGTACTTCGATGTTTATATGTTTAGGGATATTCTAGATGCATTTTGTTAATGTCGGTTACCAGGTGTTCAATCCATACGAATGAATATTTAAACACTTGCGAGTGTATGATTATTGATTAAATGAAATCTTGTGGTCAATTAAAATTATGGAAATGATTGAGTACGATAAACTAATGAACTCTCCAACCTTTTGGTTGACACTTTAAAGCATGTTTATTCTCAGGTATTAAAGAAATCTTCCGCTGTGCATTAGCTCATTTTAAGGATATTACTTGGAGTCATCCATGGCATATTCCGAAAGACGTTGCATTCGAGTCGTTGAGTTCATCAAGATTATTATTAAGTCAATTATAGTTGGATGTATTATGAAATGGTATGCATGCTGTCAACTTTCGATGTAAAGAAAGTTTGTCTTTTAAAAACGAATGCAATGTTTGTAAAATGTATCATATAGAGGTCAAATACCTCGCGATGTAATCAACTATTGTGAATCGTTTATAATGTATATGAACGGGGCATTTCAGTTGGTATCAGAGCGGTGGTCTTAGCGAACCAAGTCTGCATTAGTGTGTCTAACTGATAGTCATTAGGATGCATTAGTGAGTCTGGACTTCGACCGTGTCTGCATGTCAAAAGTTTTGCTTATCATTTTTGTCGAAAATTGCGTGCTTATCACTCTTAGTCTAGACACATTTTATTGCATTGATTACATGAATAGTGTATAGAAAAAATTCATATCTTAGCGTATCTGCAAATTCATATCTTAGCGTATTTGTTACTGTAAACTTTGCCTGACATATTCCGTAAATTCCTCCGTAATCTACGAAATCTTTTGCTATATATATATATATATATATATATATATATATATATATATATATATATATATATATATATATATAGATATCCTATGTAATTAGAATACCACCCGATAGCTGGAAAATCATTTCATATCGAAAAATCCTTTATTCAATCGTACGAAATGGAATTCGTCATTAGTTCAAGTCCCTCGAATTCTGAAATGGAATCCCACTCAAGCTCCGAAAGCAGTGTGACTGGAATGGATCAACCAATCAGTCATTATCTATTATGGATGAATTGGGGATGGGTTCGTAGCTTCCTTAATCATTGGAGACAAGAAGAAGGCGATCCTTTCCATCCGCCACATTGTCTTCTTGGTAAAGAACCTGTAGCACTTACCAGCGAACCTGTCCAAAACACCATTTTCTCTCTCATTTCCAGAGTATCTCATCACGATTATATACTACATCAAATTCTAGATCTTATTTATCCGCTTGTCCAAATCGACAATCATCCCGGAGTAATAGAAGAAGTCAACGAACTTCACACTCGGGTAGTGGCCTTAGAGAATATGGTGCAAATATTAAAAGCACCAGCAGCAGCACCAGCAGCATAATCAGTACAACCATCATCAACGCCAACAGTACCACCCCCAACCACAATCGTGTCGTAAACCTCAACTTTACAATCTGTCCCACGAGCACCAATGTCATACGCTCTGTAGATACCAAGGAGTACCAACAACAATAACTGATGAAGTATTAATCTATAACTTCATTGGAAAAACATTATGTGGCGATTGTGTAATCTCCAAAGTCTCAGAGATTATCTATTCTAGCCTTAATCATAAATCATATATGTGGACCGAGATGATAAAAGGAAGAGTAAAACCCTGACAAGGATGGTGCACGAATTACAAGCTAGACTTGTTTTACCAACAACATCAATAGTACTGTCAGTATCACCAGCACCATCAGTGCCGGCAGCATCATCAGAATCAGCGGCATCTACAACATCACAAGCTCCGCCAAATCCATAATCACCGCAAACATCATCACAAATCAACAACGCGTATATTGTATCAACGAGTTATGAAGTATTAACTTATTCCCCCTGAAGAAATTTTATGTATATTTTATATATATATGAATGTTGAGATCAAAATAAATCTTCTCGTACTAAGCTATTATGTATGAATTGAAAAAGGGTAGATACTACTCGGATAAATTCATATTACTAATATGCTATGATGTACATCCCTCGTTAACAACTTAACCATCGTTAACTACAATTTCTGTTTCAATTCAATGAATTCCATTTCATAATAAAACAAGTGTATTATTCAATTATATGTTTGATTTTACAATTTAATCTTCGATGTACTCGAAGCTTTCTAAGAAAATATCCTCCACATCTTGCGAAGTTCACAAGAATTCCACGAACACCAACATCATGCATCAACAAATAACAAAGTATTGATTCATAATTCCAATTTCATTGAATAAATACTCCTTAAAAGTTATGTAATTTCTAAAGTCTTTAGGGATTATTCAATTCTAGTTTAAACCGTAAATCAAATGAGTTTAATTTAATATTAACTCATTAAATCTATGTTACATCTGAAGAAAATATGCACATATATATATTTTCATAAAGACTGTAACAAAATTCTGTCGTACAAAATATTAGTTGTGAGATTTTTTTTTAACGGGTAGGTAATACCTGAGAGAGATATAAATTCACAATTAATATGTTACATTCTTCGAATCTGATTCAACAATCATCAACTATACTCACTATTTTCTGAACAATATACATTCTTTTATAAAAATCAAAACAACCATACTCATTCAAATTCAATTACATATGTTGATCTTGAAATCGCATAATTCAATTCAAAATATAACCAGTATCATCACTCTTAGATTCCTATATCTTCAAAGTTATATTTTGACTTCAAAACTGTGCTAGAACATTATATGTATATTAACGATTACAATCTGTGTTCAAACCCTCCAAAAATTTTTAAGACACTTCAAACAATGAACAATCGAGCTGATGATCCAACCACATGTTAATCACAATTATACACCTAAAAAACTTTCGAAACCAAAGTCATAGTTTAATACGTATCTATGTCAGACCCTTTGGCATTTATTAGCTAAAATAACTTTCCAATTCCGTTTCAAAGTAGACAGTTTTGTCACAGCTCCAGCAAGTTAACTTCGACTTCTCAATCAAGACAGTCTTATTATAACCTCGTTAGATACGTTGCCCTTTCGCCAACGTTACCGGGGAACCATTTATGTTCCATCACATTAGCAATAAACTTACCAACAATTTCACTGATCTTTGATTTTCCGAAAAATCATTATAATTATCAAAACACCATCATTTACTTATCTGCATATTGTAACAAGAATTGCCATACAAATCATTGGGAATTAGCAATCCGTATTTTGAAATCTCGCATGTCAATGCCAACAGTTATACATATAACATCTATCTCCTGGACTTACATACTGCGAATGTGAAGTTTCTGAAAAACACCCTAAACTGCGAACTAGTTCTCGAAATTTTGAAAAATGCTGATGAAGCAGCAAAAACTGTAAACGACCTTAACAGTAAAAAGTTAATGATAAAGAATAGTGTATTGGCAAAGCTCAAAAAAGAGAAGTTTTGGAACTGGAAAACGGATTGAGCAAAGTATGAAGGAGGATGTGGACAAATCACAAAGGCTGAACCTGCCTTCAAAGAATCCAAATGATTCAGTATCTGCTGAAGTCATTAACGAATATCTTGCTCCTAACCCTAAACCCCCACGGACAATATCTTTCATCATCCTCTGATATTAGAAATTCTAAGATATCATCGTATCTTTCATATCCTCCATATTTCTGAAGATATTTCCATAATTATTCTTATCTGAAATCATTTACTTCTTCGCGCTATCTGTGTTATATCATAAAAGAAACTATTTTAATTTCTAAATTCTGAAACCTTCGAGTTCAAAATAGGAATCTTTTTGAATAAGTGTTGGGAACTGAAGCATGAATTAGTATAATATAATGACCCTTGATCAACGTGATTATATTACAGTAAGTCATGCTGAGTTTCTAAATGGAACGTGATGATTCACAGATCATAATGTCATCATGTGCTATATTACACGACTATTGTATTCTATTTAACCTCTAAAAATATCAAGAAAATAATTTCTTGATGATTCGGTCTTTTCCGAGGTATTCTGGTAATTTGACAATTCAAGATCGTGCCATTACAATTTCCTTCTTAGAACATTAGCCATTTTCATTCGAAAATCCATAACTACGAATTCTGGACCATTACTTGTTGTGTTTAATAAATAGAAGAGAAAACAGAGCATGAAGATCCAAAATAGAAATTGGAGTATAAATCGCAGCAAATAGAAGAGAGCATTAACTGGGGATGACAATGATTATAGAAGACAGAAGCAGGGACTTCGAAATATAAAGGAGGATATAAAGCCCAACGACAACTTAGAAATTATAAACCATATATATCGATGCATATAGCAATATAAAGACAAGGGAGAACTAAAAACACTATAAAACCAAGAGTATAGTAGAAGTAAATAGATTCTTCCGGCAGTAGATGAAAAAGAAGAATGACAGATATGAAAGTAAGAAATATATTAAGAAGCAAAATTGGATGAAGCATATTGAAGAATGCTTTAAAGTATGAATTGAGAGAGAAAGAATAGAAGGTGTGAGTTGCGGAAATAAGGAAACGAAGAGGGTGGATATATAGTAAAGTATCTGACAGAGTAATCAAAATAGATTATCGCATTTAATCAAAGCGGATCCTAATTTCCTTAATTACCAAAGAACCAAATCTTATTACGAAGATTTTCTTCTAAATTCCTTGAATTTCGGAAATCAACCGTGACGTCACCGGTTAAGTCAAACATGCATTTATTCATTTTCATTTTTTTGCGATAGCTTCACTCGTAATCTTCACATAAACGAATTGTTTATTCCATACTACTCACTAATGATAAAACTCTAATTTCCAACTCGTATGTGTCATGAAAACATACTTATTGTCATTCATGACCATTCCACTCAAATTTCGGGACGAAATTTCTTTAACGGGTAGATACTGTGACAACCCGGAAATTTCCGACCAAATTTAAACTTAATCTTTATATTATTTTGACACGATAAGCAAAGTCTGTAATGTCGAGTCTCAAAAAGTTTTGGAACTATATTCATGTAATCAATTACCCTTTGACTGTGCTCGACGATTCACGAACATTTATGTGTATATAGATATGTATATATAATATATAGTTATATTAATTAAAAATGTTAACAAAGTATTAGATGTATAATACTTTACATGAACGTATTTGTTTCAATATATGTTTAATATATTTATCGACGGAATTAAAAGATAATATCAAATTATTGAATTATCAGATACATTGTGATATGATTACGGGTCTATGTTATGAGGTCCACTGTGATTTAAGAAATCTATTCTTTTTGATAACATTCGAAAAAGGGTAAAGTGATTTATAAGTAAGAACAAATATGTCAATTAACAGAAACTAGACAAGGGTTAGTAGAGATTCCTGTTTAATTTCCAATTCATGTTTTATAATATTTTCCTCGTGACTTTGATAAGATAACTATGTTAACTTTCATTTTATTTAATATGAAAGTAAGAACGTGGAGTATAAATAACTTAGATGTTGGATATCGATAAGTTAAGTAACTCGACATTTTTCATTAAGATGATTTCATACGTTTATTTAACCTTTGGACTTTATCCCATGCTTTACCAACAGACTATAATTTAAAAACTTGAAACCTATTATGAATATATATAATTCTACTCTTTTTAAAACGTTTTATGATATAACGATTTCCATTATTTTAACCTTTTAACAAAATGATTCTTAAATATATTTAGTTTTGGAAAACAAAATTATCATATTTATTTGATTTAGTTTCAGACGAAAAACGTTTTCAGTTTAAAAAGAACTTATTTATTATTAAAACGTATATAACTTTTATACATATCTAGAACCACTTTTGACAACTCATTACTTAACCAGTATGATAAAGATAACGATATTTATATTTTATTTTATTAAATATATATAACGAATTAAATTAATATTATATATATTTATACGCGTATTATACGTACATAGTTTTATACTTTTACTATACTTTAACTTACCTTTACTTTACTTTTACTTTACTTTAACTTTAATAATTCATGCGTTAATAATTAATACTTTAATAATTCACTTTAATAATTCATACTTTAATAATTCACTTTAATACTTCATACTTTAATAATTCACTTTAATAATTCAAAAATCTATTATAAATAGAATTCAATAGGTTTCATTATTTCATAGAAACTTGAAAATATATTTCTCTAAACTCTCTCAATCGATTTACACACACACACACACACTTATATATATATATATATATATATATATATATATATATATATATATATATATATATATATATATATATATATATATATATATATATATATATATATACACTCTATATTATTTCAAGATATTATTAGTATACATAAAATACTACGACGAGGTTCTGCTCGCATGTTTTCAAAATGGGTTTTGCGAGCGGGATAGGGCTAAGGAAATTATGGGTTATAGCTATGGAGGTTATGGATAATGTTCGGGAGTATGCTCATGTGGTCAAACTATTGTTTATCATCTCCGTTGCATCTACGTACTTTCCTGCAATATTGAATCACAATATTGATACGTGAGCACTCATAACTTAACTTTTATATATTAGTAATGTATCCCTGACTAGTGCTCGAGTATATATGATTATGCATGCTTGTATGTTTAATTTTGTCATTAAATAGTCTATGATAGATCATGAGTTTTGTAGAGACCCGTCCTAATCCATCCGGACAAAGTCCACATCGATTATAAATGATTCACAACAGTTGATTTCATCGCGAGGTACTTGACCTCTATATGATACATTTTACAAACATTGCATTCATTTTTGAAAAGACAATCTTTCATTACATCTACGGTTGACGATATGCATACCATTTCATAATATATCTTACTATAATTGACTTAATAATAATCTTGATGAACTCAACGACTCGAATGCAACGTCTTTTGAAATATGTTATGAATGACTCCAATTAATATCTCTAAGATGAGCAAAAGCACTGCGGAAGATTTCTTTCATACCTGAGAATAAACATGCTTTAAAGTGTCAACCAAAAGGTTGGTGAGTTCATTAGTTTAACATAAATAATCATTTCATAATTTTAATAGACCACAAGATTTCATATTCAGTTCTCATGAATGTACGTCCCATGCATAGAGACAAAAATATCATTCATATGGATTGAACACCTGGTAATCGACATTCACAATATACATATAAGAATATCCCCATCATTCCGGGATCCTCCTTCGAACATGATATAAATTTCAAAGTACTAAAGCATCCGGTACTTTGGATGGGGCTTGTTAGGCCCGATAGATCTATCTTTAGAGTTCGCTTCAATTAGGGTGTCTGTTCCCTAATTCTTAGATTACCAGACTTAATAAAAAGGGCATATTCGATTAGATAATCCAACCATAGAATGTAGTTTTTATTACTTGTGTCTATTTCGTAAAACATTTATAAAATCAACGCATGTATTCTCAGTCCCAAAAAAAATGTAAAGAGTAAAAGGGAGCAAATGAAACTCACCCAATGTATTTTGTAATAAAAATACATATGACTATATTGAACAATGCAGAGTTGGCCTCGGATTCACGAACCTATATCATTTGTATATTTATTAATATACATAGTTGTAATCGAATAATGTATATATAAATTCATTAGTTATATACTTTTTATATTAATAATATATATATATATTATATATTTATTTTGTTATAGAAAATATTACTTTTCATTATGTTATATGTATTACATGTATTTTTATATATGTATATATCATTTGATTGTTAAAGTAGTAATTTTAGTAATACTACGATTAAAATAATAAAAATCATAAGACTTAATATTACTAAATAAGGTATTATTATTAATAATTATATTAATGATATTAATAATGATATTTATAATAATAACTGCAAAATATAAATTTTTCGGTTAATGATACCTATCATAATGATTTTAGTAATTACATATTAATAACATATATTATAATATAAATAATCATACTTCTAATGGTAATAATAATAATACTGATCATGATACTTATAATGATAATTGTATTACTATAATAATTATAATACTCGTAATAATACTAGTAATAATGTTATCATTCATAAGATGATACAATTATTAATTTTTTATTATAGAAATATTAATGATAATAATAATGATCATAACCCTAATAATGATATTAATGCTATATTGATAATAATAATATTAATGATACTTATTAATACTAATGGCAATTTGGTCCCTAATATTTTATGTACATACTTATGATATTAGTGGTAATAATGATTATAATACTTAATAATAACAATAATCATAACAATAACTATAACAGTACAATAACAATGACAATAACAATAATAATATTAATGATAATGGTAATGATAATAATAATAATAATAATAATAATAATAATAATAATAATAATAATAATAATAATAATAATAATAGTAGAAATAATAATAATATTAGTTATACCTTTGTAGCATTAAAAAGAGTAAAACTGCCTGAGATGGGACTCGAACCCAAGACCTCTCGCTAGCAGACATAACACCTTAACCATCCATCCATTCTTTTCATTTCTGATTTATCTCCATACATAAATGTATTTAACTCGTAAACAATCAAGACCCATGTAGCAAACCCAATTAATTTGTTCCAAGCCCACTATTAAATTGAATCGGTTCTTTTTATGAACATCAGATGAGACAGAGTTCGTTAACATTGTCCTCCCCTCACCATGTCGTCATCGTCATTATCATGATCATCATACATAAAATCATACACCATCAATCATCATTCCTCGTTTGATCATCATCATTATTATCTCATATCCTACACCTAGTCATAACTTAATCATCATCATCTATCGTTATTGTAATCATCTATCATTATCCTAATCATCATCGTCGCTTAACTACAGTGGGTGTTCTTGTTTTGATGTTGAACAAGAAGCAGAAGGTTAATAAAAAAAAATAACGTGGGCCATATATCGACCCATCAGAAAAAGGTCGCACAACTTGCATCCAAAAATAAGAATCAAATATGAGTGCTCCATTAAATTATTGGGTTAGTGATGATATCGTCTGGTCCCAGGAGGTAAAGCAGCCACGAAGAAAAAAAATAAATAAATAAAATAAAGGATTTTGTTTTGGTTCTTTTGTCCCTAACATCATTCATTAATAAGTGGGGTTTCTAGTATTGGAATTGTCGGTCATTCCTTTGTTAATAGTCCCACTATGCATAGCAATTTGGTTATATACTTAAACTGTGCCCCATCAACTTTATTATACTAGATATCATTATATTCTATCCATGTTAATGTCACGGCAAGCAGAAAGAAAAAAAAAAGGAAAAAGAAGTGAAACAGCAAACGCAGCCACAGTTCTTCGTGATGAGGGTTGCACATAAGAAGAGTATATATATGGTAGCTGCAGGTATAGCACCGAATAGCAGTCCAATATTAGCTGCAATAAGCAGGTTTTCTCGTTTTGACTCGACAGAAAACAGAAACAACGACCAGGGTAGCTGCAGATGCAAGTTCGTCGTTCGGATAGAAAAAGAATACAGAAATAGTTAAATGGTGTAGTTGTGTTGTGAAGAGAAGTAGTAATAGTCGTAAGAATTAGTAAAGAAGTTGGTGGGTTTTCTTTGGCCAACCCATCAGCAAGGGAAAAATTTATTTACGACAGGTTGATGGTGACGAGTGTGTTGTGGTGATTTTGGTGAGTTGATGACCCGAGGTGGTGGTAATTGGTTTGGTCTTGAGTTTGAAACGGGAATAAAAAAATAACTAAGATAAAAGAAACCTGGGTGTTCGCTAGTGATGGTGTTCCGGTGGCAGCAAGCTTTGGTCGACGGTAACATGGAGGAAGATGTGTTTTGTAATAGATAATTGATAATGATGTTGAAAGAATCCAAAGACTTTTCCTTCCTAGATTATGATATGCTTAATCTATATAAAGGTGGTGTATCAACATGCTATCATAATCGAATAGGAACATAGAGAGGAAAATTAAAAGATGATAAAGACACAGATTTTGTAATTTAGTTTGGTTGATCGGATTTCACAGATACTGAAAAATAAAGTTTGACAATGATGTGTAACAAATTAGACAGAAACAAAATTCCTTTAAAGTTGATAGTGAAATAAAACAGATTCACAACATCCATTGTCTTATTTATTTTATATATCAATAATAATTATAACTATTAATAATGAATAATCATAATACTGTTAATATATAAAAAAAATATAAAATAATAATAATAATATTACTGATAGTAATAATTATTAATAATAAAAATGATAATAATAGTCTTATAAATGATATTAATAATAATATTAGTTATAACAATTATTTATGATATTAATAATATAATAACTTATACATACTAAATTTTATAAATATATATTATAATAGACTTAATACTATAAATTAGTTAATATTACTACTAACAATAAAAATCATGGGAGTAATGATAATAATTTTAATTTAACTACTATAATACAATTTATTAATTATATCATATTTACTAACTATAATATATTGAATTTTTAATATCTATTAATTACAATATTTATAACATTACTTATGTATAGAATTTACATATATATTTACACACAATTGTTCGTGAATCGTCGGGGATAGTCAAAGGTCCAATGATTTCATGAGAATAGTTCAAAAACACTTTGAGACTCAACATTACAGACTTTGCTTATCGTGTCGGAAACATATAAAGATTAAGTTTAAATTTGGTCGGAAATTCCCGGGTCATCACAGTACCTACCCGTTAAAGAAATTTCATCCCGAAATTTAAGTGAGGTCGTCATGGCTAACAATAAATATGTTTTCCTGACGAATATGAGATGATAAATAGAGTTTAATCATTGTTAAATAATACAGATAAAATAATTCGATTATTCAAAGAGCATGAATGAAACTATCACAAAAGAGTGAAATAGGAAAGTAAAGATTCATCTTAACTTTTGACAGAGTCAGGGTTGAATTTAGAAAAATAAGGTGCATCTTAACCTTTGACGTGGTCACGCTTGAATTCCGGAATTCAAGAGATTTAAAGGAAATCTTCGAAATCTAAAAGATTTGATTCTTCGGCGAGTAAGGAAATTAAGATCTCTCTAATTAAATACGGTGATCTGCTTCGATTACTCCGTCTGATATTCCCATTATAAATTAAACTCTTCCGTTCCATTATTTTCACCATTCCTATACTTTCTTTCTTAGTTCATACTTCCGAAAGATTGTGAAAATGCTTAATCTCGTTCTAATCCTTGATATTTTTCTAATTATCATTTCTGTCATCCTTCTTTTCAATCTTCCTCCAGAAGAACTTGTTTACTTCTTCTATTACCTTAGGATGATACTATTCTTAATCATACCGTGTATTTTTATTGCTATTCGTACTAATATCTACGGTTTGTAACCTCTGCGTTGTTGTTGGATTTTATATCTTCCCTTACGTTTCGGAGCTCATTGCCTTTTTATTCTCCTCTCGATTGCTTAGTTAAATGAGTAACGGTCCAGAATTCATAGGTATAGAGTTTCGAATGAACTTGATGTTCCAAGCAAGAAAGAACGTAATAGCACGATTTGATTTGTCAAATTACCAGAATCACTGAGAATAGAACTATCAAGAATATATTTTCTTGATATGTTCAGAAGTTAATTTGAATAAAAGAGTTATGTAACATGGCACGTGATGATGGTATGATCTGTGAATCATCAAGTTCCATTAGAAACTCAGCATGACTTACTGTAATATAATCACGTTGATCAAGTGTCATTATATTATACTAACTCATGCATCAGTTCCCAACATTACTTCAATAACATTCATATTTTTAAACTTGAAAGTTTACAGTATATAGAAACTAACAGTTTCTATATGATGTAACACTTATATCATGAAGAGATTAATGATTTCAGATTAGAATATTTATGAAAATATCTTCAGAAATATGGAGGATATTTATAATGAAGGATACGATGATATCTTAGAATTTCTAATATCGAAGAATGGTGAAGAAAATTTGTCCGCAAGAGTTTGGAGTCAGAAGCAAGGTATTTGCTATAGATTTCAGCAGGCATTGAATCATTTGGATTCTTTGAAGTCAAACTTATTCTTTGTGATTTGTCCACGGCTTCCTTCATAGTTTCGCATAATCCACTTTTCGGTACTAAATTTTCTATTGAATGTTTCCAATATAATGATACACGGTAAGTACGGAGAGGTATATAATTTCGGACGAGAATATTTATGAAAATATCCTCATAAATATCGAAGATATTGATGATGATATTTTGGAATTTCTAAGTTCGATGGTTGATGGAGAAAGATTTTTCTGCAAGATTTTAACATGACTTCGGAGCAAGATATTCTCTAAAGATTTCATCGGATCCATAATTATCTGGATTCTTTGAATATAGGGTATGGTCCTTGTATTTGTCCTTGGTCTCCTTCATAGTTAGCTCAATCCGTTTTTCAGTTCCAACTTTTCTGAGCTTCTCCAACATATTATTCTTTATCATTAAACTTCCGACGATTAAGGTCTTTTACAGTTGTCTAGAGTTTCCGCTGCTTCATTAAGCTTTTTCAACATTCATAGTATTGATTTGTAGACTGAGTGCTGTTCAGAATTTCAGAATGAAAGACCATAATTCTAAAAGATAAATGTTATACATATAACTGTTGATGTAGATATGCTGTGAGTTTTCAAAGTACTGATTACTGATTCCCGGTAATTGGTATGGCAGTTCTTGTTACAAGATGCGGATGAGTATATGATAAGGTTTCAATGAATAAATATAATGATTTATCAGAGAGATTTAAGCCAAGAAGCAACGAGGTTACTGGTACGTCTGCTGGTAATATGATGGAATATAAAAGGTTCCTCGGTAACAATAAAAGAGCACGCATATATATCAAGGTTATAATAAGGTTGTTTCGAACGAAAAGTCAAAGTTGACTTGCTGGAGCTGTGATAAAATTTGCTACTTTGAAAGGGATTACCAAGTTATTTTGGGTAATAATAATGCTAAAGGAGCTAACACAGATACGGGTTAAACGTTTTACTCAGGTTCCGAGTGTTTTCAGGTGCATAACTATATGCGTAAATCTCTTCTTCCGTAGATGAAGTGCGGTTGGTTCATACTCTCGATTGAAGTGTTTTCAAGAATCATGAAAGGTTTGAACGCAGATTGTAATCGTCAAGATACAAATGAGGTTTAAGATGAAATCAAGTGGCAAACTTGAAGAATTATTTAGTTTCTTATATTATAATTAATATTTTAATTCATTCTAATTGTCCAACATTATTAGTCCACAGTCGATAGTCCACAGTTAACAATTCAATAATTCATATATATATATTCGAATTAATTAATACGTATCGTGACCCGTGTACATGTCTCAGACTCGATCATTACTACATATAGAGTGTCTATGGTTATTCCAAATAATATATATATATATATATATATATATATATATATATATATATATATATATATCTCTGTGTGTGTGTGTGTGTGTCGATATGATATGTGAAAACCTTGTATACGTGTCCCGATATTTAAAGTGCGTAAAATAAATACAGAAATTAAATGACGATAAATAAAATTGCGAGAATGTAAATTGCGATAATTAAATTGTGATAAATAAAATGTAATCAGTTAGCTAGGAACAATTAGCTAGGAACAGTTAGCGTGGATTCTTAACAAAATTTTATCATGGTTAATTTGTTTGTTTCTAACAAATTTTATTTTGTCAAATATTTTCTTCATTATGCCACTTGTTGGATTATGATAAATCAAAATCCAAATATGAAATTGGATGAATATGGTTATTATGTGATGAATAGATTTGTATATCGGTGGATGTAAGTAGGATAGTAAACGACTGTTGATTCAGCTTCGAAGAATGTACAGTGTAACATATTAATGTGAAATCTGAATATTCCTCGGGTATTACCTACCCGTTAAAATATTTTCACCATTAACAGTATGTACAAAAGAATTTTTAATTACAATCTTTATGAAAACATACTTAAATATATATTTTCTTCAGATGTAATTGTAGATTTAATGAGTTAATATAGCATTAATCTCATTTGATTTACTGTCAGAACTAAAATACATAGTCTATAAGACATTAGAGATTACATGATCGCCATGTCGAACGAAGATAAAATAGATAGAACGATACATAGAACGATGATTATGCTCGTGGTACAGAATGTGATATTGAGGCAAGGATTGTTGATGATACATGTGTTGTTACTGATGGTACTGTTGGTGTCAGTGATATTGCTGAAGCTGGTAAGTTTTGCACCATGTTCTCCAAATTGATTACTCGAGCGCGAAGCTCGTTGACTTCTTTGATTACTCCGGGATGATTGTCGGTCAGAATGAGCGGATGAATAAGGTTTAGAATCTGAGTTATGATATAGTCGTGGCGAGATATTCGGGAAATGAGGATGAAAATGGTGTTACGACCAGGTTCGCAGGTAAGTGCTTCAGGTTCTTCGCCAAAAGGTGAATTCGATTAGTGGAAGGGATCACCTTCTGCGCGTCTCCATTGATTAAGTCGACTACGAATCCATCAGATGAATTGGGGATGACTGATTGGTTGATTCATTCCGGTGACGCTGATAGGTAAAACTCCATATCGGAATAGCTGTCGGAATCCGAGGAATTCAAACTGGTTGAGGGATTCACCTCGTACGATCAGATGAAGGACTTTTTGATAAGAAATAGATTATAGGATGTAGATTAGTACCCTGCAATACATAATTTACATATGCATATATAATACTAAAATCCCATAACTTACGAAGGAATCTACGGAAGTTGTCAGGCAAGGTCTATAGTAACAGATATGCTAGGATATGAATTGGCAGATACGCTAAGATACGAATTTTTTTTTATACACTATTCATGGAATCAATGCAGCAAGACGTGTCTAGACTATGAATGATAAGCATATAATTTTCGACATAAAATGATAAGCAAAACTTTTTGACATGCAGACCAGGTCAAAGTCCAGACTCACTAATGCATCCTAACGACTACTAATTAGACACACTAATGCAAGACCTGGTGCGCTACGACCACCGCTCTGATACCAACTGTAGAGACCTGTCCTAATCCATCCGAACAAAGTCCACATCGATTATAAACGATTCACAACAGTTGATTTCATCGCGAGGTACTTGACCTCTATATGATACATTTTACAAACATTGCATTCATTTTTGAAAAGACAATCTTTCATTACATCTACGGTTGACGATATGCATACCATTTCATAATATATCTTACTATAATTGACTTAATAATAATCTTGATGAACTCAACGACTCGAATGCAACGTCTTTTGAAATATGTTATGAATGACTCCAATTAATATCTCTAAGATGAGCAAAAGCACAGCGGAAGATTTCTTTCATACCTGAGAATAAACATGCTTTAAAGTGTCAACCAAAAGGTTGGTGAGTTCATTAGTTTAACATAAATAATCATTTCATAATTTTAATAGACCACAAGATTTCATATTCAGTTCTCATGAATGTACGTCCCATGCATAGAGACAAAAATATCATTCATATGGATTGAACACCTGGTAATCGACATTCACAATATACATATAAGAATATCCCCATCATTCCGGGATCCTCCTTCGGACATGATATAAATTTCGAAGTACTAAAGCATCCGGTACTTTGGATGGGGCTTGTTAGGCCCGATAGATCTATCTTTAGAGTTCGCGTCAATTAGGGTGTCTGTTCCCTAATTCTTAGATTACCAAGCTTAATAAAAAGGGCATATTCGATTAGATAATCCAACCATAGAATGTAGTTTCTATTACTTGTGTCTATTTCGTAAAACATTTATAAAATCAACGCATGTATTCTCAGTCCCAAAAAAAATGTAAAGAGTAAAAGGGAGCAAATGAAACTCACCCAATGTATTTTGTAGTAAAAATACATATGACTATATTGAACAATGCAGGGTTGGCCTCGGATTCACGAACCTATATCATTTGTATATTTATTAATATACATAGTTGTAATCGAATAATGTATATATAAATTCATTAGTTATATACTTTTTATATTAATAATATATATATATTTTATATATTTATTTTGTTATAGAAAATATTACTTTTCATTATGTTATATGTATTACATGTATTTTTATATATGTATATATCATTTGATTGTTAAAGTAGTAATTTTAGTAATACTACGATTAAAATAATAAAAATCATAAGACTTAATATTACTAAATAAGGTATTATTATTAATAATTATATTAATGATATTAATAATGATATTTATAATAATAACTGCAAAATATAAATTTTTCGGTTAATGATACCTATCATAATGATTTTAGTAATTACATATTAATAACATTTATTATAATATAAATAATCATACTTCTAATGGTAATAATAATAATACTGATCATGATACTTATAATGATAATTGTATTACTATAATAATTATAATACTCGTAATAATACTAGTAATAATGTTATCATTCATAAGATGATACAATTATTAATTTTTTATGATAGAAATATTAATGATAATAATAATAATCATAACCCTAATAATGATATTAATGCTATATTGATAATAATAATATTAATGATACTTATTAATACTAATGGCAATTTGGACCCTAATATTTTATGTACATACTTATGATATTAGTGGTAATAATGATTATAATACTTAATAATAACAATAATCATAACAATAACTATAACAGTACAATAACAATGACAATAACAATAATAATATTAATGATAATGGTAATGATAATAATAATAATAATAATAATAATAATAATAATAATAATAATAATAATAATAATAGAAATAACGTGGGCCATATATCGACCCATCAGAAAAAGGTCGTTCAACTTGCATCCAAAAATAAGAATCAAATATGAGTGCTCCATTAAATTATTGGGTTAGTGATGATATCGTCTGGTCCCAGGAGGTAAAGCAGCCACGAAGAAAAAAAATAAATAAATAAAATAAAGGATTTTGTTTTGGTTCTTTTGTCCCTAACATCATTCATTAATAAGTGGGGTTTCTAGTATTGGAATTGTCGGTCATTCCTTTGTTAATAGTCCCACTATGCATAGCAATTTGGTTATATACTTAAACTGTGCCCCATCAACTTTATTATACTAGATATCATTATATTCTATCCATGTTAATGTCACGGCAAGCAGAAAGAAAAAAAAAAAGGAAAAAGAAGTGAAACAGCAAACGCAGCCACAGTTCTTCGTGATGAGGGCTGCACATAAGAAGAGTATATATATGGTAGCTGCAGGTATAGCACCGAATAGTAGTCCAATATTAGCTGCAATATGCAGGTTTTCTCGTTTTGACTCGACAGAAAACAGAAACAACGACCAGGGTAGCTGCAGATGCAAGTTCGTCGTTCGGATAGAAAAAGAATACAGAAATAGTTAAATGGTGTAGTTGTGTTGTGAAGAGAAGTAGTAATAGTCGTAAGAATTAGTGAAGAAGTTGGTGGGTTTTCTTTGGCCAACCCATCAGCAAGGGAAAAATTTATTTACGACAGGTTGATGGTGACGAGTGTGTTGTGGTGATTTTGGTGAGTTGATGACCCGAGGTGGTGGTAATTGGTTTGGTCTTGAGTTTGAAATGGGAATAAAAAAATAACTAAGATAAAAGAAACCTGGGTGTTCGCTAGTGATGGTGTTCTGGTGGCAGCAAGCTTTGGTCGACGGTAACATGGAGGAAGATGTGTTTTGTAATAGATAATTGATAATGATGTTGAAAGAATCCAATGACTTTTCCTTCCTAGATTATGATATGCTTAATCTATATAAAGGTGGTGTATCAACATGCTATCATAATCGAATAGGAACATAGAGAGGAAAATTAAAAGATGATAAAGACACAGATTTTGTAATTTAGTTTGGTTGATCGGATTTCACAGATACTGAAAAATAAAGTTTGACAATGATGTGTAACAAATTAGACAGAAACAAAATTCCTTTAAAGTTGATAGTGAAATAAAACAGATTCACAACATCCATTATCTTATTTATTTTATATATCAATAATAATTATAACTATTAATAATGAATAATCATACTACTGTTAATATATAAAAAAAATATAAAATAATAATAATATTACTGATAGTAATAATTATTAATAATAAAAATGATAATAATAGTCTTATAAATGATATTAATAATAATATTAGTTATAACAATTATTTATGATATTAATAATATAATAACTTATACATACTAAATTTTATAAATATATATTATAATAGACTTAATACTATAAATTAGTTAATATTACTATTAACAATAAAAATCATGGGAGTAATGATAATAATTTTAATTTAACTACTATAATACAATTTATTAATTATATCATATTTACTAACTATAATATATTGAATTTTTAATATCTATTAATTACAATATTTATAACATTACTTATGTATAGAATTTACATATATATTTACACACAATTGTTCGTGAATCGTCGGGGATAGTCAAAGGTCCAATGATTTCATGAGAATAGTTCAAAAAAACTTTGAGACTCAACATTACAGACTTTGCTTATCGTGTCGGAAACATATAAAGATTAAGTTTAAATTTGGTCAGAAATTCCCGGGTCATCACAAGTTTAATACACATACTACTGAGATAAGGTATATGATATGCATGTCATTGGAAAGCTGGCGAAAAATCAACAACTTTTCATTTAGATATAGAATAGTTTCGATGAACAGATTAAAAGATGTAGTCAATTGAATTATCTATAATTTTAAGTATTATTGTTAAAATAATTATTATTATTACTATCGCGTTATTATCGTCGTTATTATTATTAACTAATTATTATTATTATTATTATTATTATTATTATTATTATTATTATTATTATTATTATTATTATTATTATCATTATCGTTATAAATGTTATCATTAAAAATTGTCATTTATATTGGTATTACTATCGTTATTATCATCAAGATTATTAATAACATTATCATTATTATTATTATTATTATTTTATTTATTATCATTAAAATAGTTATTAGTATTATCATTAATGTTATTATAATATTTATTATTATTAGTATCATTATCATTAAAAATTAATATTAGTATCATCTAATTATTATGACTAATATTATTATCATTATTATGAATGCGATTTAAAAGAGGACTAAAAGCTATTAAACAAATCGATTAGGAAATAACGAGTATAAGTATCATGATGAAATTAAAATATTGTATGATATTGATTTAAGAGAAAAATATCCTTTTTCATTATTTTTATCATTATTATTATTATTAAAATTATCATTTATATAAAAACTATCATTTTTATTAAAATTATCATTTTTAATAGAAATGTCATTGTTATTATAAAATATCATTTTTATTATCATTTTAGTATATTAAAATTTATCATTTTGAATAGAATTATTACTATTATATAAGATATTATTATTATTACAGTTAATATTAAAAAGTATCGTTATAATTATCATGATTAGAATTATCATTTTATCATAATTAATATCATCATTTGTAAATATAAATATTGTTATTACTATTAGTAGAATAATAATAATAATTATTATTATTATTATTACAAAATAATACAATTGTTACTTATTATTATTATTATTATTATTATTATTATTATTATTATTATTATTATTATTATTATTATTATTATTATTATTATTATTATTATTATTATTATTATTATTATTATTATTATCAATATTATTTTATCAAACAAATATGTGATACAAAGATATTTTTACCACACGTAATATAATTACATTAATAATACATACCACCATGTTTTTATAATATTGAGTGAACTGTATAAATTTTATTACTTAAAATATATAAAAGTATATTTTTATATATAAATTTTAATATAAATTTTTATTTATTAATAAATGACTTGTATTATTATTTACTCTAATAAAATTTGATAAATATATTTAAATATATAAACAACTATATTTAAGCTATATAATAAACACGTATGAATTTTTGGAAGTCATTTTGGGTCAAATTGATTTTTGTTGACTTTTGCATGATAATCTCGAGCATTAGGATTGTGATACACTACGACTTGACCTGAATTTGTTAGACATATATTGACCAATATATAAATATATATACTTAATATAGGTTCGTGAATCCGAGGCCAACCCTGCACTTGTTCAGTGCCGTCATATGCATAATTGCTACGAAATACAGTATAGTGAGTTTCATTTGCTCTCTTTTTAAATGCTTTTGCAATATACATTTTTGGGACTGAGAATTGATAATGCTAAAAACGAACATATATTTCATAGCATTATTCCTCAAGAAAGACAAGCTTTTAGTTGCAATTGTTCTATTTACAAGTAATATTCGTTTAAATAATAAAAGGTGAAGACAAAAGGCAGATTCGACAAATTGAAGACAAAAAGGTCCAAAGAGCTAAAAAGTACAAGATACAATCAAAAAGGTTCAAAATATTGATGAGGAACGTCTCAAAATGACAAGAGTACAAGTTACAAGACGCAAAGTACACGATATAAAATAATACGCGAGGACGTCCGAAAATCCGGAACCGGGACCTGAGCCAAGAAGAAACGCCCGACACAACGGACCAAAAATATCTAGTCTACTATGCACAAGAATATAATATAATATATATATAATTATATATAATTATATATTATATATATTATTATTATTATATTACGTCGGCAAGAAGAAAACAAAAGTAGTTGGCTGAATCCAGGGTGGCCATGCGACTCGCATGGCCAGAAGCACAAAACCATGCGAGTCGCATGGTGTAAGATTGCTGGTCAGGTCCTATAAATAGCCAGTTTTCTGACGAGTTTTAGACATCTTTTTTCTCTTCCTCTTCAACGTAAATATATTTATATTTATAATTTATATTTTAATTTTAATTATAATTCTAATAATAAGGGTATGTTAGCGAATGTTGTAAGGGTGTAAGTCGAAATTCTGTCCGTGTAACGCTACGCTATTTTTAATCATTGTAAGTTATGTTCAACCTTTTTATATTAATGTCTCGTAGCTAAGTTATTATTATGCTTATTTAAAACGAGGTAATCATGATGTTGGGCTAATTACTAAAATTGGGTAATTGGGCTTTGTACCATAATTGGGGTTTGGACAAAAGAACGACACTTGTGGAAACTAGGCTATGGGCTATTAATGGGCTTTATATTTGTTTAACTAAATGAAAGTTTGTTAATGTTAATATAAAGATTTACAATTGGGCGTCCCTATAAATTACCATATACACTCGATCGGACACGATGGGCGGGGTATTTATATGTACGAATAATCGTTCATTTAACCGGACACGGGAATGGATTAATAGCCACTAGAATAATTAAAACAGGGGTGAAATTACATTCAAGGGTAATTGGTGTAATTGTTAACAAAGTAGTAAAACCTTGGTTTACACGCAGTCGATAACCTGGTGTATTCATTAAACAAAGTATTAAAACCTTGTTACAATTCGAATCCCCAATTAGTTGGAATATTTATCTTCGGGTATAATAATAATTTGACAAGGACACTTGCAATTTATATTTATGACTGATGGACTGTTATGGACAAAAACCAGACGGACATATTGAATAATCCAGGACAAAGGACAATTAACCCATGGGCATAAAACTAAAATCAACACGTCAAACATCATGATTACGGAAGTTTAAATAAGCATAATTCTTTTATTTCATATTTAATTTCCTTTATTTTATATTTAATTGCACTTCTAATTATCGCACTTTTATTCTTATTTAATCGCACTTTTAATTATCGTACTTTTAATTATCGCAATTTAATTTTATCGCATTTTTATTATTCGCAATTTCATTATCGTTATTTACTTTACGCTTTAATTTAAAGTCTTGTATTTATTTTATATTTTACATTAGGTTTTAACTGCGACTAAAGTTTTAAAATCGACAAACCGGTCATTAAACGGTAAAAACCCCCCCTTTATAATAATAATATTACTTATATATATATTTGTATTTTTATAAAATTAAACTAATATAGCGTTGAGCTTTGTTTAAAGATTTCCCTGTGGAACGAACCGGACTTACTAAAAACTACACTACTGTACGATTAGGTACACTGCCTATAAGTGTTGTAGCAAGGTTTAAGTATATCCATTCTATAAATAAATAAATATCTTGTGTACAATTGTATCGTATTTAATAGTATTTTCTGCGTAAAATATAAGCTATTTTATATACACCTCGCGAAACATCAAGTATTTTTTGGCGCCGCTGCCGGGGACTCATCCACCGAAGCGAAACGCCATATTTTTAATTTTTAAGTTATAATTAGTTTTTGTAAAATTTATATTTTTGTTTAAATATATAAAAAAAAGAGAGTTTTTAAAAAAAAAAAAAAAAAAAAGTATTTTAAATATATTTTTTTAAGTTTTTCTTTTATTTTTACAAAATTATAAAGTATTTTAAGTTTATTTTTAGTTTTAAAATTAAGTTTTATTTTAATTATATATATATATTTATATTTTAAATATAAAACAGAAAAAAGAAATTAAATATAAAATAATACGTGACCCGTCATTTGAACCAGTCCAGTTGAACTGGTCCAGTTCAGTCATGCGACTCGCATGACCCAACCCCTAAAACCATGCGACTCGCATGAAGGGTCTGACAGGGCCACATTAAAACCCTAATTTCGCATTTAATGCGTATTAATTTATTATTATTATTTAAACCCTAGTTTTATTTATTATCATTAATTAAGTTTTAGTTATTTAAATTAATTATTACTTTTAACTAGTTTTAATTATATAATACTTAATACTTTAAATTATAAAATATAAAAATAATATTTTTATAAAATCTAATATTTTTATAACTTTTTATAACTTTTATATTTTGTCCCTTTTTAATTGTTGTAGCGTAATATTTGTATTTTTTTTAGCTCATAATTAATTTTAAACTTAGTTTTCGCTATAGTTATTTTTACTCCTATATTTTTAGGCTTCGCCGTAGAACTCCTTAAGTGCTTTTTCTTTAGACTAAGATTTAGGTGCTTTAGAATTTTGCGACGCCTTTTTACGTTTTAGTTTCTTTTTAAGTTATTTCAATTTGGGATTTAGTTTTTCCTGTAAGCTTTAATATTTTTAGACCTTTTACTATGTATCAATTATCATTCCAATTAGTAATTTCAATTTGCGATTATAATTTTAAGTTAGTTGTAGTAATAAGGTTAAATTAGTTAAGTATTTTTAAGTTTTTATAAGTTTCTTTTATTTTTCCGTCACCTTTTATTTTTCAACCATTTTTCTTTTTCGACCTTTTTCGACGAACTCTTTTTCTCTCTTATTTCTCGCTATTCTAGTTTTAGGACTTAGAATTTTTTTCTACTTCTTATCTAAATTTCTTAAAATTACGAAAATTTATTTTAAGTAGTTAAATTGATAGACATAAAAATTTTCTGGTTCGTAGTAATAGTTGGATTTGTACGTGGACCGGGTTATTGGAGCCAAACAGTCCTCAATTATATTGAGACCAAACGAATCCTGCCCCTCTGCTGCATCTTTTGGCTATTCGAAACGTGGGCAAAATCAGAAAAGTCTATTGATTGGATAACTTATTATAATTTTTCTTTCCTTTTAAAAACTAATAGGATATTCAGTGAATGCACCGAGCAAGACGTTCATCACCTTTTGTACGTTCACCACCTGTAACTAGATCAAGACATCGTTTAACAAATATAACCGCCGTTGATTTTTCTTTAGAATCGTCATCCAGTCGACCAAGTACTTCAGTTCAAATTTCCGATAATCCAGTTTTTGAAACAAACCTCACAATTGAGAATCCAGAAAATATTCAGGAACGGTTCATAGATCCTGAACCATTAAACTTTCCTCCGGAACCACCAATCATTCAAACAGAGATTGTTGAGGAACGAACTATTAAATCTGAAGCATTTAGTGATACCGATTCAACAAATTCAATTATGGAGAATCTGGAACCTTTAAGTATGGAAGACCGAATGAGAGCTAAACGCACTGGCCAAGGTCACGCAATTACTCATCCAGACATTAATGCGCCAGATTATGAAATCAAAGGACAAATTCTACACATGGTAACTAATCAATGCCAATTTAGTGGTGCGCCGAAGGAAGATCCAAATGAACATCTACGTACCTTTAATAGGATCTGCACACTATTTAAAATACGAGAAGTGGAGGATGAACAGATATATCTCATGTTATTTCCCTGGACTTTAAAGGGAGAAGCCAAAGATTGGTTGGAATCGTTACCTGAAGGAGCGATTGATACATGGGACGTTTTAATTGATAAATTTCTTAAACAATTCTTTCCTGCATCTAAAGCCGTAAGACTTCAAGCAGAAATTGTTACGTTCACACAAAAGCCAAATGAAACTCTATATGAGGCGTGGACAAGATATGGAAAGTTGTTAAGAGGATGTCCGCAACATGGTTTAGACACCTGTCAAATAGTACAAATATTCTACCAAGGATGCGACATCACTACAAGGAAAGATATAGATATAGCAGCTGGTGGTTCTATTATGAAGAAAACCGAAACTGATGCTTACAAAATTATTGATAATACTGCTTCCCACTCACATGAGTGGCACCAAGAAAAAGATATCATTAGATCATCTAAAGCAGCTAGAGCCGATTCTAGCCATGACTTAGATTCCATTTCGGCAAAGATAGATGCTTTCGAGAGACGAATGGAAAAGATGACTAAAGATATTCATGCTATACGAATTAGTTGTGAGCAGTGTGGAGGACCACATTTGACAAAAGATTGTCTCAGTATTGAATTAACAATGGAACAAAGAGAGAATATTTCATACATAAACCAAAGGCCTGGAAATAATTATCAGAATAATTATCAACCGCCAAGACCAATTTACAATCAAAACCAGAATTATAACCGAAATATTCCATACAACAACCAACAAGGTCCTAGCAATCAACAAGTATCCAATAATACTTACAATCAGCAAAGACCGAATTTTCAAAACAAACCACCACAACAAACCGATGATAAAAAGCCGAATTTAGAAGATATGATGACGAAGCTAGTTGAAACTCAAACGCAGTTTTTCACATCTCAAAAACAAACCAATGAACAAAATGCTCAAGCATTTAGAAATCAACAAGCTTCTATTCAAAATCTGGAACAAGAAGTGAGTAACCTAGCAAGGTTAATAGGTGAAAGAAAACCGGGAAGTCTACCAAGCGATACAAACGCTAACCCCCGGAATGAAACAGCTAAAGCTATTACCACAAGAAGTGGTACAACACTTAAACCACCTGAAATACCTGTAACTTCTGATGAAACTATTCCTACTACACAAGAACCACAACCTGATCAAGATAAGGAAAAAGAACCGGTAGTTGAAAAGGTTAATGAAGATGACACAGTTAAGGATAAACCTTATGTTAAACCATACCAACCACCTCTTCCTTATCCAAGTAAAATGAAGAAAGAAAAACTTGAAGCCGAGCAATCCAAATTCTTGGATATGTTTAAACAAATAAATGTAAATCTTCCTTTCATTGATGTGATTTCAGGAATGCCAAGGTATGCTAAATTCTTGAAAGATCTAATCACGAATAGAAGGAAAATGGAAGAACTCTCGGCTGTTACTATGAATGCTAATTGTTCAGCAGTGCTGTTGAATAAGATACCAGAAAAACTATCTGATCCAGGAAGTTTCACAATTCCATGTTTTCTGGGTAGTCTTAGTTCAATAGAAGCATTGGCAGACTTAGGTGCTAGTATAAATCTAATGCCGTATTCACTATACGCTAAACTAGACCTTGGAGAATTGAAACCAACCAGAATAAGCATACAACTAGCCGATAGATCAATAAAATATCCTAGAGGGATAATGGAGAACATGCTAGTTAAAGTTGGTACTTTAGTATTTCCAGTAGATTTTGTTGTTTTGGACATGGAAGAAGATTCTCAAGTTCCTCTCATATTAGGAAGACCATTCTTAAACACGGCTAAAGCAATGATAGACGTGTTCGGTAAGAAACTGACCCTAAGTATAGAGGATGAGAGTGTTACCTTTTCAGTGGATAGAGCCATGCAACAACCACAATCTGCAGATGATACATGTTATTATATTCAAACTATAGATGCACATGCAGAATTATTAGAAGAATTTCCAGAATTACAAGGAACAGGAGAATGTTCTTTAGGAGAAGGAAATGAACCAATTGATGAAGCCGAAATGTTAGCTACACTTATAGCTAATGGATATGAACCAACAACAGAAGAAATTCAAATGCTAAAAGAAGAAGACAGATATCGATATAAATCATCGATAGAAGAACCTCCGAAATTAGAGTTAAAGCCGCTTCCAAACCATTTGGAATACGCTTATTTACATGGTGAATCTGAATTACCTGTAATAATATCGTCTTCTCTTACTGAAAATGAGAAATCACAACTCATTTCTGTGTTGAAAGCTCATAAACCAGCCATTGCATGGAAGATTCATGATATTAAAGGAATAAGTCCTTCGTATTGCACACATAAAATCCTTATGGAAGAAGGTCATAAAACGTATGTGCAACGCCAACGAAGACTAAATCCTAATATGCAAGATGTAGTTAAGAAAGAGATTATTAAGCTGCTAGATGCAGGTTTGATATATCCAATTTCTGATAGTCCATGGGTAAGCCCAGTTCAATGCGTGCCTAAGAAGGGTGGTATGACTGTC
This sequence comes from Rutidosis leptorrhynchoides, assembly GCF_046630445.1. Classification (NCBI taxonomy): domain Eukaryota; kingdom Viridiplantae; phylum Streptophyta; class Magnoliopsida; order Asterales; family Asteraceae; genus Rutidosis; species Rutidosis leptorrhynchoides. Next base: position 300,760,859 of record NC_092337.1, read on the forward strand.
ATCACAAATGAGAAAAATGAGCTTATTCCTACTAGGACTGTAACAGGATGGCGTGTATGTATTGATTATAGAAAATTAAATGACGCCACCAGAAAAGATCACTTTCCCTTACCTTTCATAGATCAAATGTTGGAAAGATTAGCCGGAAATAGTTACTATTGTTTTCTAGATGGATTTTCCGGATATTTTCAAATTCCAATAGCACCCGAGGATCAAGAGAAAACCACATTCACGTGCCCTTATGGTACTTTTGCTTACAAAAGAATGCCATTTGGACTTTGTAACGCCCCTGCAACCTTTCAAAGGTGCATGATGGCAATTTTTCATGACATGATAGAAGAATGCATGGAAGTATTCATGGATGACTTTTCAGTCTTCGGTGATACATTTAAATCATGTCTAGTTAATCTGGAACGAATGCTAATTAGATGCGAAAAATCAAATCTAGTACTTAATTGGGAGAAATGCCATTTCATGGTTAAAGAAGGCATCGTTCTTGGACATAAAATTTCAAAAGAAGGAATTGAAGTGGATAGAGCTAAAGTAGATGTAATTGCTAAACTTCCACATCCCACCAATGTTAGAGGAGTTAGGAGTTTTCTAGGGCATGCCGGTTTTTACCGACGTTTTATAAAAGATTTTTCTAAAATTGCCACTCCTATGAATAAACTCCTAGAAAAGGATGCGCCATTCATCTTTTCAGATGAATGTATCAAATCTTTTAATATTCTAAAAGAAAAACTCACTAATGCACCGATCATGATAACACCAAATTGGAATCTACCATTTGAACTAATGTGCGATGCAAGTGATTTTGCAATGGGAGCCGTTTTAGGACAAAGGATTGAAAAACGATTTCAACCTATATATTATGCTAGTAAGACATTACAAGGAGCACAAACGAACTATACAACTACTGAAAAAGAACTCCTTGCTATTGTCTTTGCTTTTGACAAATTTCGATCATATCTCGTTCTAGCAAAAACGGTGGTCTATACCGACCATTCTGCTCTTAGATACCTATTTTCAAAACAAGATGCTAAACCAAGATTAATCCGTTGGATCTTACTCTTACAAGAGTTTGATATTGAAATCCGAGATAAAAAAGGAGCAGAAAATCTCGCCGCTGATCATCTTTCTCGTCTTGAAAATCCCGAATTAGAAGTTTTGAATGAATCAGCCATACAAGACAACTTTCCTGATGAATATCTATTGAAGATAGATTATAAAGAAATCCCATGGTTTGCAGACTATGCAAACTACTTAGTTTGTGGATTCCTTGAAAAAGGATTATCGTACCAAAGACGAAAGAAATTCTTCAGTGATATAAAACACTATTTCTGGGAAGATCCACATCTGTTTAAAAGTTGTCCCGATGGAATAATACGCCGATGTGTATTTGGAGATGAAGCTAGTAAAATTTTAAACCATTGTCACACAGGACCAACAGGAGGGCATTATGGGCCTCAACTAACAGCAAGAAAAGTTTATGAAGCTGGATTCTATTGGCCTATAATTTACAAAGACGCACACCTTCTTTGCAAATCCTGTGATGCATGTCAAAGGGCCGGAAAAATAAGTCAACGTGATGAAATGCCACAAAATGTCATCCAAGTATGTGAAGTATTTGACATTTGGGGTATTGACTTTATGGGTCCATTTCCAAAATCTCATAATAATCTATATATACTCGTAGCCATTGATTATGTATCTAAATGGGCGGAAGCACAAGCTCTCCCAACTAACGATGCACGAGTTGTAGTCAATTTTTTAAAACGTCTTTTTGCAAGGTTTGGAACACCGAAAGCTTTAATAAGTGATCGGGGAACTCATTTTTGTAATAATCAACTTGAGAAAGTTCTTAAAAGATATGGAGTAACTCATAAAATCTCCACCGCATATCATCCACAAACAAGTGGACAAGTTGAAAATACAAACCGAGCTTTAAAACGTATTCTAGAGAAAACCGTAGGATCAAATCCGAAGGAATGGTCCATTAAATTGGAGGATGCACTCTGGGCTTTTAGAACAGCCTACAAAACTCCAATTGGAACCACACCTTTTAGACTTGTTTATGGAAAAGCATGTCATCTTCCAGTAGAAATTGAACACAAAGCATTTTGGGCTTTGAAGACATGTAATCTTGATTTACATGAAGCCGGACGTCTACGATTAAGTCAACTAAACGAATTAGAAGAATTAAGACATGAAGCATACGAAAATTAGTTAATCTATAAAGAAAGAACGAAGAAATGGCATGATAAAAGAATCAGAAGTTCAAAAGAATTTAAAGAAGGAGACAGAGTTCTTCTTTTCAATTCACGATTCAAGCTATTTCCTGGAAAATTGAAATCAAGATGGTCTGGACCATTCATAGTCAAAAGAGTTTTCCCATACGGAACGATAGAATTAATAAATTCAAATGGGATTGAATTTAAAGTTAATGGTCACAGAGTTAAACATTACATACAGGGTCCGATGGAAGTCGACAACGAAGTTAATCACAATTTCGATACCACAGCTAACTAAGTGTGGGGAGAATCAAGTCTTTAAAGGATAATATGTATTTCTGTTAGAGTTAGATTGTCTGTTTTCGTGTAGTTCTCGAAAATGGAACACGTATGGTCTTTCCCTAGCAGACCCTAAAGAACTAGTCTTCTCCCCCCATTCTGAATTTTTATTTTTTTTTAGGTTTTTACGAAATGAAGACTGCCTGTGAACTAAACCATGGTCTAATGCTACATGCTTTGATCACTAAAAGAAATAATGACATACTACCAAGTGAATTAGTATCAGTAATCAGAGAAAGAATGGACGGAGTTAGAAAAGGATCCAGATGCGAAGATAATAAGTTACAATTTGGTAAAGGAAAATCAAAATCCGCAGCGAAAAGAAGAGCACGACACCTAGAAAAATGTCACAAATGCGGAAAATGGTCACATGGAGGTAAATGTTCAAATAATCAAACCTATTCAAATACCGAATTTGTTACTTTATGCAGAGACGGACCGTTCATATGTTTAGAAGAAAAGACAATGAATGCTCGAGGTTACGCCTATGCAGCCATGGAAGACCAATTAAACCGACTATCTTATGAATATAATAGATCATATAACTAAGAAATCTATTTCACAGGTATGTCTGTACAGTTTTTATTTTTATTTTTATTTTTAACCTTTTGATAATAAACGCTAATTTGTTCGCTAAAAAGTATTAAATTGGTATTAAATAAAATTAGGTTTGGCGACCGAAATTATTGATATCATTCAAAAATTTATTACATCACTGCGAAATTTAACGTTTATTCTTAAGGTATAAATATCTTTAATCAATCAACCCAAAATATTTCAAAAATTCGTCATGAGTTAAATTAGGTCTTGGAACCGAAATTACTTTACCGAAAAGAGGGGCGCATATTTTTGATAATATTTGATTGATTAAAGTGGGATAAAAAGACAAAAAAATTTTTTTAATTTTATTATGTTTTTAATCTTAATATTTTAAATTAATAATGTAAACTTTGTAAAAACAATATTTTAAAAAAAAAAAAAACTGTAAATATTTGAAAAATTAATATAAGTTTGGTATGAATTTATAAATTTTTAAATTAAGTTTGGTGTGAATTTTTAATTTTTAAAATATTAATTTTTAATTTTATGCATTTTAAATTTTGAGTTTGGTGTGAATTTTTAATTTTAATTTTGAATTTTATATTTATGTTGTGTGAATTTAAAAACAAAAATTTACTTTATCTCATTAAGTTAAGAATATGATTTTTAAAAATTCGTCGTAAGTTGAAGACTAGGTCTTTGAACCGAAATTGCTTTACCCGAGGGAGGGACGAGAACTTTTATTATCATTATTTTTAATCTTATTGATTTAAAGTATGCCAAAAACATTAAAAAACCCAAAAATCTTAGCTTTTAAAACAATCGCTACAAAAAGACAAATTTTAAAATTTTGTCGAGGGACGGACTAGGGCATCGTCCCGAAACGACCTCGTCTTAAAAAGAAACAAAATTTTTAAAATTTTATTTAATTTTATGTTTTAAAAGTTTAAGGTTTATAAAAAAAAAAAAAAAAAAAAAAAAAAAAAAAAAAAAAAAAAAAAAAAAAAAACCTGGAATTACACCCCATGCGAGTCGCATGGGGGAAAGGCTTAAGCCATGCGACTCGCATGGATGTAAAAAACTGGACAGGATCAAAAGCTCAGCGAGTTCTGCTTCTTTCTCACAATACACACACATATACACGAAAACTCTCCCAAACTCTCTCAATTTTTCACCAATTTTCACCAAATTTCTTACAAAACTTCACAATAATCATGCCTAGATTCAGTAGTCTCAACCCCTTCAGGAGAAAGGTAAAGATTTCACCCCTAATCTCTTTAAATTCGAATTTTTGTGTTCTTGAGCTAGAAAATTTATATTTTGATTTTGTTAAATTTAGGTGTAATTAGAGCTAAATTGTTGTTATATTATGCATGTATATCCTAGATAGAAGCTATTTAACATGAATTGAAGCTAAAAACTTCAAATTTTTAAGAATCTAGGGTTTGTGTTCTTGAGCAATTTGGGGCTTTTTGATATAAACAGGTTATGGCCGATTTTTGTCATGAATTGTTGCTAAATTAAGTAGTGTAACATGTTTAGGTAGTTAATTGATCCAAACTTTGAGCCTAAACATGTTTTTGAGAATTAAAGTAGACTTTTTAAGTCTAAAAATTCATGAACTTGGATAATTTGATATAAAGGCCATTTGAAACTTGTTTCATTGCTAGTAATGATTATTTGGCATGTTATTTGAGATAAATGCTTATGAACTTGATGTACATTTTTCGTATAGGCTTATTTGACAAAGTGTAGACTTGACAAAAATATGAAAATGAACACTAGTTTGATTTGAATGCCATGTAACAAGTGTTTAATTGCTATAATGATTATTGTTGACATGTTTAAGAGTTTAAATGTGATAAAACATTGTACACATTTTCGTATGTAAAAATGTAGAATTGTTATTGTTAAGAAAATGTGTATAAAATGTGTTATGAATTGAACAGGTCATCATAATTGTTTCAAGTTATTATTTTGCTAACACTAATGCATATTTGGATGCACAAATTTTGTGTTTAATGTGTTTTGCAGAAAGCCGATACTGGAGGTTCAGGAGCATCATCGTCCAGGCAACCAGAGCCCGAACCAGAAATGTTTCATGAACAGGAACAACATATGCAACAAGAAGAAGAAGAACAGGAGGAGCAACATATTCCTTATCACGATCAAGATCAATTATTCGTGAATCAGTTTCGTCAATTCGCTCCACATCAAAGGATTCTGAGTTTAGACATTAATGAAGATCAGTTACACCCAAATCTGAGATTTGATAGATGTTGGATAGAGTATCCAGATTATCAAAAGAACATGCACATTCTCTACTTTAAGGTTGTTGAAATGCCAAGGGCAATTGACTGGGTACCTTTGGAAACAGTTGACCTTGCCGAACCGATTCGGCAATTATTGGTGCAAAGGTATGGTAATTCTCAGTTTAACGATTGGATGCGTCTATTTTCCATTCGTAGAACCATATATAGGGAATGGTGTATAGAATTACTTAGTACTATTAAGTTAAACAGTGATGTTAGGAGGATAGATGATAGAAGTTTTATTAGATTTCTGTTAGGTGGACGCATGTACAGAATGTCCATGATAGATTTAGCCAGAGCCTTACAGATTTACACCCCTGCTGAACTTTTGAGCCCCGACTGTAATAGCCTGATTGCCCAAGGAGAAAGGGTAGATAGGGAATTTGATATTAACGCTGTCTGGAGGCGTATGTCCCACTTTAATGAATTTCACGCCAGTGGAAATCATACATACTTAGATATAGACAGAGCTGAACTCCGGGTGATTCATAGATTCTTAGCAAACACAATTACACAAAGGGGTAGGAATAAGGAGAAATTGACCGTAAACGATTTGTTCTACCTCAAGTGTATTAGAGACCCGAGGAGTTTCGTTAACATTCCCTATTGTGTTGGTTATTATCTCGCTAATGTAGTTTCGGGGATGAAATCGGGGAGTATTATAGGTGGTGGTATTTTCATTACTCTCATTGGAGAGTATTTAGGTGTAGATAAGCACCAAGGGGGTCCAATGAACGAAATAGAGGATGGAGGTGAAACCATAAGTTCAAACCTTTATCACGGTGCAAGGGTATTATTGATGAGACGTGGTCGGGTATATCGATACGAGGGACCTCAGCGACAGGTAGAGAGAGGTTCGGATGACGAGATGGAGGAGGCGAACAACATTATAGGAGTTGTTCGGGAGACTGCTCTTGATTTAGGTATTCGTATGGAGGATGAATACATGACGAACTATGATAGGCATATGCAGTACGAGGCATGGCAACGCCGGAATGACTACGAGCATTCCCGGCAACGAGAGCATGACCGATGGGATTATCATCAGCGCCAAATTATAAGCCAGTTGCAGCCTGGTGAGATGTATTATCCGACCCGACCCGCATACTATCCCGCACATCAGCCAGAGATGAGACCACCCTATGATTCATATGATTATAACGCAGCATACCAGTACACCTATAATCAGCCATGGAACCCGGACGCGAACATGAATTGGGATCCATATCCTAATTTTCCTCCTAACCCACCTCCTGATCAGTAGAGATAAGTGGTAATTTTTATTTTTATTTTAAACACTTAACATTTTATTATGTTTATGTAATGTTGGATATTTTATTATTATTGTGTACTAATATTTTTCTTATAGTTTGAAAGTGGGATGCCAAAGTTCCATTTCAAATTGCATGTATGATTATATTTGTATTGTATGTATTCTATTTTATGCACAAAACAGGGTAAAACAACGCGTTTTCATAGACTGGCATTAAGTTCAGCAAAAGCAAGTAATTTTGACGACAATGATGCAAAATGTATGTGACATAACAACAAGACGGAATGAACAAATGACGTGCACCATTTATCATTCAGCAAACAAACGCCAATATATTTGGAAACTTTGGTAAAAATTTAATCATTTTCACACAAATCACCCTCAATAATTAATATTGTTACTGATTTCTTGCAAATGAGGGCATTGCAAGATCTTAAGTGTGGGAAGGGATTAAATTCTTTCGGATTTTAAAATTTTTATATTAAACACTTGGTTACCATTAAAAATACTAGTAAAGCAGTAGTTGTATTAGAATCTAGTGCTCTCTGATAATAAAGAACAGCCCTAGTCTTATATACTGACTACCCAATTCTAGTAAAATTTTTCAAAATTTTCAATTAAATGAATTAAAATCATGTTTATACATATTTATGAACAATAAAACTAGGTTTTAACACCGAAATTATTGTTACCTCGGAAAGGACATAAATTGAGAAACAAACTAAAATGTTAAAATTCATTTAAAATGGAATAGAGGACGATAAAAAGAAAAATAAAAAGCCAAGTGTGGGAAAATTTACCAAGTTATTTTAAACATATGCCACATATATTTGTAACAAATAACTGAAAATACTTTTGCTTTGGACTAAACTAAACTGTTTTACCCGATGAAAGAAAAGAAGAGATGGATCTACACGATGAATCAATTCCATCATTAAAAGGAAGTAAAGTCTTCCGAAAAAGACACGCGCTTCTTGATTTAGGTCATGAAGTTGTCGTTCAGACCAGCTGTAGGTTGACGAAAAATCTAGAAAAGTCATCACTAAAATCAGCAGGAAATCCACGGACCTCAGCATTAAACAGGGTCGCCAAGTGGTCAGATTTATCCTAACCATGAGAAGGATTTATCTCTACAATGGGGAGGCACCGTGCAAATTAGCTGGATAAGACTAATGAATCAGATCCCCAGAAAGGATAATCTCCTTAAAGATTAAAAATCAGCTTTTAAGACTGATATTACTCAATCCTAGAGATTGACCTTAAAGATTGAGAATTACAAACTCATGGAATTCGATGATATCTAAACTCGAGCTTGAACGAGAAAATATTTTGATCAAAATTATAAACCGATTTGTTTTCTGAAAAACCCATTTTCAATGCGTTCATTACCATTGAACGTAAAATCCTAGGAATTCACCTGGAATTCATTAGGTCACCTGAACTAAATCGGGTGTCAACCGTAAGAACGGTGGTTGCATAGCATGGTCAAAGACAGGACCTTGTGTCAAACCGAAAAATTATAAGGGTGAGCTTTACTATTGCTCCTACCAAGGATAGTAATTGCGTCCGACACGTTATAGACCATAATCAAAAGCATGTCACGGGACATTGCCTTAAACAGTTGCTTGTTCAACGCTTTCCTTTACAACCGGACGGTAGTTTGCCGAAAGGTAATATACGGGACAAGTAAACTGGACGTGTTGCTTTCCAAATACAAGGTTAGCAAGTGGGTGACACAAAACCGCAAGTTTTGAGCTAAAATTTTCAAATTTGAAACCCACCAAACCCACAAAAATATTTTGCAAACACCGGTAAAGGGTTATTCCGGAAAACTTATCTAGGGTAAAAACTAGATTTAATTTTCAAAAGATCAAATGTTTTTCATAAAGATCCAATTTCCTTAATGGATCTAAATTTTTATAGTCATGTGGGACTGTAAACCATATCGTCACTACCATTGTTTATACCGCCGTATAGAAATCACTGATGTACAAAGTATGAAGAATAAAGAAGTGATTCTAGTATTTCAAGACAATATTGCTTGAGGACAAGCAACGCTCAAGTGTGGGAATATTTGATAATGCTAAAAACGAACATATATTTCATAGCATTATTCCTCAAGAAAGACAAGCTTTTAGTTGCAATTGTTCTATTTACAAGTAATATTCGTTTAAATAATAAAAGGTGAAGACAAAAGGCAGATTCGACAAATTGAAGACAAAAAGGTCCAAAGAGCTAAAAAGTACAAGATACAATCAAAAAGGTTCAAAATATTGATGAGGAACGTCTCAAAATGACAAGAGTACAAGTTACAAGACGCAAAGTACACGATATAAAATAATACGCGAGGACGTCCGAAAATCCGGAACCGGGACCTGAGCCAAGAAGAAACGCCCGACACAACGGACCAAAAATATCTAGTCTACTATGCACAAGAATATAATATAATATATATATAATTATATATAATTATATATTATATATATTATTATTATTATATTACGTCGGCAAGAAGAAAACAAAAGTAGTTGGCTGAATCCAGGGTGGCCATGCGACTCGCATGGCCAGAAGCACAAAACCATGCGAGTCGCATGGTGTAAGATTGCTGGTCAGGTCCTATAAATAGCCAGTTTTCTGACGAGTTTTAGACATCTTTTTTCTCTTCCTCTTCAACGTAAATATATTTATATTTATAATTTATATTTTAATTTTAATTATAATTCTAATAATAAGGGTATGTTAGCGAATGTTGTAAGGGTGTAAGTCGAAATTCTGTCCGTGTAACGCTACGCTATTTTTAATCATTGTAAGTTATGTTCAACCTTTTTATATTAATGTCTCGTAGCTAAGTTATTATTATGCTTATTTAAAACGAGGTAATCATGATGTTGGGCTAATTACTAAAATTGGGTAATTGGGCTTTGTACCATAATTGGGGTTTGGACAAAAGAACGACACTTGTGGAAACTAGGCTATGGGCTATTAATGGGCTTTATATTTGTTTAACTAAATGAAAGTTTGTTAATGTTAATATAAAGATTTACAATTGGGCGTCCCTATAAATTACCATATACACTCGATCGGACACGATGGGCGGGGTATTTATATGTACGAATAATCGTTCATTTAACCGGACACGGGAATGGATTAATAGCCACTAGAATAATTAAAACAGGGGTGAAATTACATTCAAGGGTAATTGGTGTAATTGTTAACAAAGTAGTAAAACCTTGGTTTACACGCAGTCGATAACCTGGTGTATTCATTAAACAAAGTATTAAAACCTTGTTACAATTCGAATCCCCAATTAGTTGGAATATTTATCTTCGGGTATAATAATAATTTGACAAGGACACTTGCAATTTATATTTATGACTGATGGACTGTTATGGACAAAAACCAGACGGACATATTGAATAATCCAGGACAAAGGACAATTAACCCATGGGCATAAAACTAAAATCAACACGTCAAACATCATGATTACGGAAGTTTAAATAAGCATAATTCTTTTATTTCATATTTAATTTCCTTTATTTTATATTTAATTGCACTTCTAATTATCGCACTTTTATTCTTATTTAATCGCACTTTTAATTATCGTACTTTTAATTATCGCAATTTAATTTTATCGCATTTTTATTATTCGCAATTTCATTATCGTTATTTACTTTACGCTTTAATTTAAAGTCTTGTATTTATTTTATATTTTACATTAGGTTTTAACTGCGACTAAAGTTTTAAAATCGACAAACCGGTCATTAAACGGTAAAAACCCCCCCTTTATAATAATAATATTACTTATATATATATTTGTATTTTTATAAAATTAAACTAATATAGCGTTGAGCTTTGTTTAAAGATTTCCCTGTGGAACGAACCGGACTTACTAAAAACTACACTACTGTACGATTAGGTACACTGCCTATAAGTGTTGTAGCAAGGTTTAAGTATATCCATTCTATAAATAAATAAATATCTTGTGTACAATTGTATCGTATTTAATAGTATTTTCTGCGTAAAATATAAGCTATTTTATATACACCTCGCGAAACATCAAGAATACATGCACTTTTATAAATGTTTGACGAAATAGACACAAGTAATCGAAACTACATTCTATGGTTGAATTGTTATACCGGATATTGCCCTTGTTGAACTTGGTAGCCTAAGAATTGGTGTTTATTATAATTACCACCAATTGACTCGAATCCTAAAGATAGATCTATGGGCTTTGACATGCCCAGTCAGAGAATTTGAACAACTTTAGTACTTCGATGTTTATATGTTTGAGGATATTCTAGATGCATTTTGTTAATGTCGGTTACCAGGTGTTCAATCCATACGAATGAATTTTAAACACTTGCGAGTGTATGATTATTGATTAAATGAAATCTTGTGGTTAATTAAAATTATGGAAATGATTGAGTACGATAAACTAATGAACTCACCAACCTTTTGGTTGACACTTTAAAGCATGTTTATTCTCAGGTATTAAAAAAATCTTCTGCTGTGCATTAGTGAAACGACCCGTCCTAATCCATCTGGATGAATACATTACATTTGGTTACATCGCGAGGTACTTGACCTCTATATGATACATTTTACAAATATTGCATTCGTTTTTAAAAGACAAACTTTTATTACATCGACAGTTGACGGCATGCATACCATTTCATAATATATCCAACTATAATTGACTTAGTAATAATCTTGATGAACTCGACGACTCGAATGCAATGTCTTTTGAAATATGTCATGAATGACTCCAATTAATATCTCTAATATGAGCAAATGCACAGCGAAAGATTTCTTTCATACCTGGGAATAAACATGCTTTAAAGTGTCAACTAAAAGGTTGGTGAGTTCATTAGTTTATCATAACAATCATTTCCATTATTTTAATAGACCACAAGATTTCATTTTTCATAAACATCATTCTCATATCAGGCATTTCGCAAACTGCATAGAGATAAAAATCATTCATATGGTGAACACCTGGTAACCGACATTAACAAGATGCATATAGAATATCCCCATCATTCCGGGACACCCATCGAACATGATAAAATCGAAGTACTAAAGTATTCCAAATTCCAGAATGGGGGTTGTTAGTTCCCGTAGATCTACCTTTAGGATTCGCGTCAATTAGGGGCCAGTTCCCTAATTCTTAGGCTACCAAGCTAAAAGGGGCATATTCGATTTCGATAATTCAACCATAAAATGTAGTTTCGATTACTTGTGTCTATTTCGTAAAACAGTTATAAAAGTAGCGCATGTATTCTCAGTCCCAAAAATATATATTGCAAAAGCATTTAAAAAGGGAGCAAATGAAACTCACAATACTGTATTTTGTAGTAAAAATACATATGACGACATTGAACAACTGAACAATGCAGGGTTGACCTCGGATTCACGAACCTAAATCAAGTATATATATTAAAACCTATAATTAACACATAATAATAATCAAACCAGTTTGTATATATTAGTTATATACTATTTATTTAAAATAGTATTATATTCGTTATTTCAAATGTTATGTATATATATCTATATATATGTTATGTTAATACCATATATTTAAGTATTTATTTCTATATGGTATTAATAATAATATTTATGTATCTGAGTATACTAAAGTATATTTATATCTTATATGTAACTTAGTTAATATTATATAATAATAAATAATAACATTTTATTTTTAAAACAAAATATTGTGTAATATTTATATAGTTATTATATATGTATTAGATATATTTTTATATAAATAGCTTTTGGTTTGTTAAAATAATGACTTTAATAATACTAAAATAGTGTTAATAATAATAATAATAATAATTAGATTTAATGATGATAATATTATTTTTTGATAGTAATACTAGTCATTTTATTTGTAGTAATAATAATACTATAATGAAGTAATAATAATAATAATAATAATAATATCAATATCAATGATAATAATACTTTTATTAATAATTCATTATAATTTAATCCTTTTCATAATAATACTTGTATCTATAACCTTTATATTTATAACCGTAATGAAAATAATAGTAATAATGATAGAAATGATACTTCTAATAAAAATGATAGTTTTTAATAAAAATGTTATTTTTAATGGTCGTGATAAATATAATACTTATATTCATGTTAATGATAATAATATTAATAGTATTAACATTTATATTCATAATAATAATGATATGATAATAATAATAATAACGATAATAATAATAATAATAATAATAATAATAATAATAATAATAATAATAATAATAATAATAATAATAATAACAATAATAATGAGACTACCTCTAACAGTTTTCCCAAAAAAAAATGCCCCAAAAAATAATCGAACCCCCAACCTCTCGTTTAAACCAAACACTCCGAACCATCCGTCTGTCTGCTATTTTTCTCAAATACTAAGGATCCTAGTTTTATTTAACTCGTATTTCTGTTTGCTTTTTCTTCTTCGTAAATTTAAACAGATCACAAAATCAGAAAACCCATTTGAATGTAAAATTAGATGGGCTTATGGATGTTGGGCCTTAAATGATGAGCTGCCATGTCAAAAATAAATAAATGAATTGTTGCCTTCAAGATTTGAACTCAGGACCCCTAGTTAACCTGACAACACCCTAACCACTGATCTGTCTATCATTTTTCTGATTTAACTGATTTCCTAAATTTATTTAACCTCTATTCCTGTTTCATCTTCTTCCTCAAATACAAAACCCAGAACTATTCATCATTATGTAACTTCATCATCTTTATCCTAGAATTTAAACATGATCATCATCTTCATTCTATTCGTTATCATCTCATGTATCATCATATTCATATTATTTTCGAAATCATTATTACATAAAATCATGATTCTAACGTCATCAAACAACATCAAATCACAATCAATATCGTTAAACCTCACCATTTTAATTTAATATTAATGACCATCATTCCTATTTTCTTCGCTGTAATAGTACAACATAATATCATGTATAACCGTTCCCACATCTTGCTGTATAATAAACTAAACAGACCGTATAGCTGCTGTAGCAGCAATACAGCCAAAAGGAAAAAATATAGGTGCTGTAGCAGATAAAAAGAAATGGCAGCGAGCAGTATATACATAGAATTGTTTGGGTTGTGATGAAACAAACCAGAAACAGGCCGGAAGAAGTGTAGTAGCAGTTCACGATGACCATGGTTTGGTGAGAAAACAGAAACATTAGCGTAGCAGTGACCATTTGCAGCATCTTTTTCTATTTTAATGGTGGTGTTATGAGGGTTTTTGGCTGCAAAGACAATAGCAAAACAGTAGCAGTCGACATGTGGGTTTAATCGGGACAAAAGCAGGAAGAATCAACAAGTGGATGTTCGAATATCGTTCGATGATGGTGGCGGTTTTTATGTATTATTTGAGTTGCAAAACAATAAAAGAACGGTGGTTGTTCAATGATGTTTGAGTGGTGGAGTTTGAATAGAACAGAAAAACGCAGGTGGTTGGTGGTTCCTTAAATGGGTTTATGGTGGTGGCTTACGGTGGTGGATGGAAGGGGTGGGGAGGATAGTTAGTTCGTCAACAAGAAGAAGAAGAAGAGAACACAGGGAGTTGTTGATCAATGAACCCAAGGCGGTGGTTAAAGGTGTAGATGGTGATTGAGACGGTTTGCAAAAATAAGAAACACAAGGTGGTTCATGGTGATGACGGTGGACTGAGGTTGTAGTGGTGTCCTGGTGGCTCTTGGTGTGGCTTGAGCTTCGGTTGATCGGGCATATGAACAAGTATATGTAGTAGAAGTATATATATCACTTAGTTATATGATAAACTAATATATATAATAATAATAATAAATATCACAATAATTATAAATATAGAATATTCAATTGAATGGGTCTAAACGAATTCTGAACTCAGTGAAAAACAGTGGCAATAATTGTTGATCATGTGCATATGTGTAGTATATATATATATATATATATATATATATATATATATATATATATATATATATTGAATTAGAGCAGTGTAAAGGAACGCGCGCAGTAAACTAATCACTCAATTGCACAGTGTTAAATGATATTCTCAATTTCAATCAGGCACAGTTTAGCACAGTGTTTCGAATTATAATATAATAAAAAAACTTAAACGTGTGAATCTCAAACAAAGCAGCCACTTATTTCTACCGACAGTTTTCACGGACTGTGTATCGTGCACTATTTAAAATTAGTGGCGGATAAAAGTGTTCAGAAAAATCCCATATTTTTAAATTAACTATATTTATTTATTTTGGTCATTATGGTATAAAATTCAATTATAAATTATTAAATAAAAATTACATTAATTATTCACTCCCAACCCCCAAGTAAAATATAAAAAGTTTTAAAATTTGACAAACAACTTCTAAATATATTATTAATAAGCCTAAAATTTATAAAACTCATTTTCGGATCACCGTTTATTTTAAAATCATAAAAGTTCGAATTAAACTTCTCTAATATCAATCGGAACATCAAACGAGTTTTACAATCATTTAATATTTATTTTTAATATACTTTTATGTATATATAGATATGTTTTAAATAATAATTATTATAATATCATATTTCTTAACAACAACATTCAATATTTCAAACTATACTTCCAATTGTTATTTATATATATACACACATATCTATTTACAAATAGTTGTTCGTGAATCGTTGAGAACAGTCGAAGGGTAATTGAATATATGAAACACTTACAAATTGTTGAGACTCAACATTACAGACTTTGCTTATTGTGTCGAAATCATAATAAGATTATGTTTAAATTTGGTCAGAAATTTTAGGGTCGTCACAGTTAGCTCATTTTAAGGATATTACTTGGAGTCATTCATGGCATATTCCGAAAGACGTTGCATTCGAGTCGTTGAGTTCATCAAGATTATTATTAAGTCAATTATAGTTGGATGTATTATGAAATGGTATGCATGCTGTCAACTTTCGATGTAAAGAAAGTTTGTCTTTTAAAAACGAATGCAATGTTTGTAAAATGTATCATATAGAGGTCAAATACCTCGCGATGTAATCAACTATTGTGAATCGTTTATAATGTATATGAACGGGGCATTTCAGTCGAAACAGTCTTATTATGACTTCGATATATACGTTGCCCTTTCGCCATCATTACCGGGGAACCTTTTACATTCCACCATATTAATAGTAAATGTATCAACAACTTCGTTACCCTTTAACTTAAGCCTCTCCGAAAAATCACTATACTTATCCATTGAGACCCTATCATGTACTTATCTGCATCTTGTAACAATAATTGCCATACAAAAAAGCTTGAATCATTATTCTCGAATTTCGCCGCAATTCTACGCCAACAGTTATATATACACATATAACGTCTATCTCCTAGACTTACATACTTCGAATGTGAAGTTTCTGAAAAACACCCTAAACTGCGAACTAGTTCTCTGAATTTTTGAAAAATATTGATGAAGCAGTAAAAACTATAAACGACCTTAACAGCCAAAAGTTTGATGATAAAGAATAGTGTGTTGGCAAAGCTCAGAAAAAAGAGAAGGCTTGGAACTGGAAAACGGATTGAGCAAACTATGAAGAAGGCTGTGGATAAATCACAAAGACTAAATCTGCCTTCAAAGAATCCAAATGATTTAGTACATGTTGAAATCATTAGCGAATACTTTGCCCCTTACTCTAAACCCTTGCGGACAATATTCTTCATCATCATCTGATCTTAGATATTCTAAGATATCATCATGTCTTTCTTTATAAATATCTTCGATGTTTCTGAAGATATCTTCTTAACTATTGTTATCCGAAATCATTTACCTCTTCGCGCTATATGTGTTACATCATAAGAGAAACTATTTTAGTTTCTAAATTCTGAAACCTTCGAGTTTAAAATATGAATGTTTTTGAAGTAAGTGTTGGGAACTGAAGCATGAGTTAGTATAATATAATGACACTTGATCAACGTGATTATATTATAGTAAGTCATGCTGAGTTTTTTAAAATGGAACGTGATGATTCACAGATCATAACGTCATCATGTCCCATGTTACACGACTCTTGTATTCTACTTAACCTCTAAAAATATCAAGAAAATATTTTCTTGATGATTCGGTCTTTTCCGAATATTCTGGTAATTTGACAAATCAAGATCGTGCCATCACAATTTCCTTCTTAGAACATTAACTATGTTCATTTCGAAATCCATACCTACGAATTCTGGACCATTACTTACGGTACTTAATGGCAAAGAGAGAAAACGAAAGAATGAAGCTTCGAAATATAACTGGGAGTATAAATCGCAGCAAATAGAAGAGAACATTAACTGTAGGTGTCAATGATTATAGAAAGACAGAAGCAGAAACATCGAAACATAAGGGAAGATATAAAACCCAACAACAACCCAGAAATTACAAACCGTGTATATCGATGCGTATAGCAATATAAAGATACGGGAGAACTAAAAACACTATAAAACCAAAAGTATAGTAGAAGTGAATAGATTCTTCCGGCGGTAGATGAAAAAGAAGAATGACAGATATGAAAGTTAGGAGTATATCAAGAATCAGAACTGGATGGAGCAT
The DNA here is from genome assembly GCF_046630445.1 of Rutidosis leptorrhynchoides. Taxonomy (NCBI): domain Eukaryota; kingdom Viridiplantae; phylum Streptophyta; class Magnoliopsida; order Asterales; family Asteraceae; genus Rutidosis; species Rutidosis leptorrhynchoides. The sequence continues at coordinate 300,778,170 of NC_092337.1, forward strand.
ATTGACAAATGCTTTAAAGTATGAATTGAGGAGGAAAGAATAGAAAGTATGAGCTGTGGAAATAAGGAAACGAAGAGGGTGGATTTATAGTGAAATGTCAGATAGAGCAATCAGGACAGATCATCGCATTTAACCGAAAAGGATTCTAATTTCCTTAATTACCGAAGAACCAAATCTTATTACGTAGATTCTCTCTAAATCCCTTGAATTCCAAAAATCAACCGTGACTTCGTCACCGGTTAAAATGAACCTCCATTTATTCATTTCACTCTTTTGTGAAAGCTTCACTAGTACTCTTCACAAAAATTAAATTGTTTTATCCATAGTACTCACTGAGGATAAAACTCTAATTTTCAGCTCGTATGCGTCATGAAAACATACTTATTGTCAGCCATAACCATCTCAATCAAATTTCGGGACGAAATTTCTTTAATGGGTAAGTACTGTGACAACCCGAAAATTTCCGACCAAATTTAAACTTAATCTTTATATGTTTCCGACACGATAAGCAAAGTCTGTAATGTTGAGCCTCAAAAATTTTGGAATTATATTCATTAATCAATTACCCTTTGACTGTGCTCGACGATTCAAGAACATTTATGTGTATATAGATATGTATATATAATATATAGTTATATTAATTGAAAACGTTAACAAAGTATTAGATGTATAATACTTTACTTGAACATATTTGTTTCAATATATTTATCGACGGAATTAAAAGATAATATCAAAATGATTAAATTATCAGATGTATGATAAGTCTCCGTCGTGAGGTCTACTATGATTTAAGAAAATCCTTTTCTTTTAACGGTATTCGGAATAATTGGTGAAATAATTTACATAATTGGAATTAAAGTGTCAATTAACGTGAGTTAGTCAAAAGTTGGTGGAGATTCCCATTTAATTTTCAAAAGCATACTTTACAGTGATTGCCTCGTGACACTCGGTAAATTAACTATTTAGTTTTCATAATACTAAAAACATTATTTGATATAATAACTTCTATTATCTAAACAATTTTAAATAAAACAACTTTAAAATGTAATTAGTTTTGAAAAACTAAATAATATATTAAATAAATATTTCAATTAAATTTATATTTCTAAACGAATATATATATATTTTATAAGGTAATATTAACATCGTTATAAAACGTTTTGATCTTATATTATTAAATATATTTTAATAAACAACGAGAAGTTGATTTATAGAAGCAAATGACCAAAACACCCAAATGTATAAGTTAAACTTCGTGTAATATAATTTATCAATGATTTAAGGTTATATTTTGACAAGGGTACGAGTCACGAAATATAAAGTACAAGTTTTCTAAGCGTACGAAACGTCGTTTTAAAAACCAGAACCGAGTCATAAACCATTTTCCAACGTACGTCTCAACGGAACTAAGGTTACAAGTCATCTATGCTTGTGAATATAATATAATATATATATAATTATATTAATTAAATATTTATTAAATATTAATATAAACGAGTGTCGACAAATATGATTGAACGAAGATGGGCTAGAAGAGAAGGCCATGCGATCGCATGGCCAGAAGACTAAGGAACCATGCGATTGCAAGAGGCAAAAGTTCAGCAAGGGTCTATAAATTGAATTCGCTTCTGATTCGATTACACACACATATAATTCATCGATATATTACTCCCTCTGTTATTAATTATATTATTATTATTATTATTATTATTATTATTATTATTATTATTATTATTATTAATATTAATATTATTAATATTATTATTATTATTAATATTAATATTATTATTAATCTTATTATTAATAATAGTATTATTATTATTTATACATAAAATACTACGACGGAGTGATGCTCGAGTGGTCTAAAATGGGTTTAAGCTTTGGAATTATGGGTTATAGGCATGGAGGTTATGGGTATGGATCGGAGATATAGCTCGTGAGGTCAATCTAGTGTTTATCTTCTCCGATGCGTCTATGTATTTTCCTGCAATATTGAATCTCAATATTGATACGTGAGCACTCGTATCTTACCTTTTATATATTAATAGTATATCCCTGATTAGTGCTCAAGAATATTTGATTATGCATGCTTGTATATTTAGTTTCGTCGTTAACTAGTGTATGATGAATCACGAATTTAGTACATATATTACTGATATAAGGTATATGTTATGCATGTCATTTGAAAGCTGTCGAAAAATTAATAACTTTTCATTTAGAAGTCGTGTGGTTTCGATGAACGGATTAAAAGATATGACCAACTGAATTATCATTAATATCCGTATTATTATTAAAAATGATTATTATTATTACTATCGTCGTTATTTTCATCATTATTATTATTATCTAATTATTATTATTATTATTATTATTATTATTATTATTATTATTATTATTATTATTATTATTATTATTATTATTATTATTATTATTATTATTATTATCATCATCATCATTTTAGTATGATTATTATTACTATTGTTATTATTAAAAATTATCATTTTTATTAAAAACTATCATTTTATCATTTTTATCATTATTATTATCATAAATATTAATATTATCATTTTTATTAAAATTATCATTTTTAATAGAAATATCATTATTATTATCATTTTAGTATTATTATTAAAAAATTATCATAGAAGTATTATTTTAAAATATTATTATTATTGTTATCATTAATATTAAAAATTGTTATTAAAATTATCAGGTTTGTTAGAAAATATTACTTTAAATCTTTTAAAACTTATATTTTCATTATCATTTTTATTAGTATTATTGATAACAACCATATTATTATCAATATTATTATCATTAACATGACTATAATATTTTTGTCATTATCAGTAATGATATTATTATTATATTAGTATTATTACAAAAGATTATTATTTATTATCAAAATTAATATTATCATTAGTTAAATATAAATAATTTTATTATTACCATTATTTAAATAATTAATATTATAAATACAAAATAATACAACTTTTACTTTATTATTATTATCAATATTATTTTATAAATATGTGTTGCAAATATATTATTTTTACCACACATAATATAGTTATATTGATAATACATACCATTATATTTTGAGTGAACTATATAAATTTTATTACTCGAGATATATAAAAGTATATTTCTATCATATATAAATTTTAATATAAATTTTTATAAATGATTCGTATTATTTACTCTAATAAAATTTGATAAATATATTTAAATATATAAAATGACGATATTTAAATTATATATTAAACATGTATAGATTTTGGAGGTTATTTTGGGTCAAAGTGATTTTAATGACTTTTGCATATCGGTCTCGAGCATTAGGATTGTGATACACTACGACTTGACCTAAATTGTTAGACGGATATTAACCAACATATATATATATATATATATATATATATATATATATATATATATATATATATATATATATATATATATATATATATATATATATATATATATATATATATATATATATATATATATATATATATATATATATATATATACTTAATATAGGTTCGTGAATCCGAGGCCAACCTTGCATTTGTTCAATGCCGTCATATGTATTTTTACTACGAAATACAGTATTGTGAGTTTCATTTGCTCCCTTTTTAAATGCTTTTGTAATATATATTTTTGGGACTGAGAATACATGCGCTGTTTTATAAATGTTTGACGAAATAGACACAAGTACTTGAAACTACATTCTATGGTTGGATTACTATACCGAATATTACCCCTTAACTTGGTAACCTCAGAATTAAGGAAATAGCCCCTAATTGACGCGAATCCTAAAGGTAGATCTACGAGCACTGACCAGCCCCAGTCAGAAAATTTAAACTGCTTTAGTACTTCGATTTAAATGATGATTGCGATTGCCAGTATATGGCATACTTGCGAGTATACGGGGGATATTCTATATGCATTAAATGTGACGCCCCGTACCAAACCATCGTGTACGATTCGTCAACAACAGGATCTTTACACGGTTGAATACTACATGCTGTTTGAAAACCAGTTTGCATTCATAAAAAGATAGCGTTTTACAAAAGATAACGTGACACGGAGGTCATTACAAAGCCATTATTCAAATAACATAAGTTGCAAATGCAAATTAAAAGTTTCATGATTGAGACATCTCTAAGTTATGCAGCGGTTATCTAACACAGCAGGTCCTTAACAGCAAGTCTAACAGCGGAAGCAACAAACCTCTAAGCACCTGAGAAAACATGCTTAAAAACGTCAACAATAATGTTGGTAAGCTATAGTTTAAGTTGTAACAGTAATATAAGATTGACCACGAGATTTCAATGTTTCAAAACAGTATGAAAAGTATATGTATAACCGTGGGCACATGGTAACTAGACTTAACGTAAAATATCACCCCCTAAAAGTACACCTGGCGAGTGCGTATGTCCTCGAAGTATTAAACACCCGTTAAATGCTAGCGCGACTAGCCCGAGTGGGGATATCAAAACCTATGGATCCATATCTAATATTCGCGTCTACCGGTTCAAAAACCAATAGTTAAACGTTACCGTGCTAAGGGGAATCTTTATGCCGTTGTATAACCCACACATATGTAAAGTTTAAGTACTCGTGTCAAGTAAGTAAAACATAAAAAGCGCATGTATTCTCAGTCCCAAAAATAGTATAAGTAAAAAGGGAAGCTATAACTCACAGTGATAAAAGCGGTAAAGTCGGTAATGAAAGTATGCGAGTAGTAAGTCGGTCCGAAAGGTCGTCAACCTAAATCAAAGGTTACTAGGTTAGTAGGTTATCCTTATAAGGTCTAATAGTTCATAAAATAAGTTTAAGTGTCATCATCATCATCATTCATCATCATAAAAGCTAAGTAAGTTTGACAAGAATAGAGATCGAAACATTAGGCTGACTTCGGTCAGCTGTTACGACCTCTACGTAAATCGAAAAGATGCGTAGTCAGTGGATATGGCTCCGTATGTGAGTCCCCTAACCTCTGACCAATTTTCAGAACCTAACACGTCTTCGTTTGACCGTGGGGACGGTTTAAGTGTGAGTAGGTCAGAAATTTCAGCACAACGTTTCAAGGGCGTAGTGACTTTCGGAGGGCCATAAATCCTAAACCGTAACTCGGATTAAGACGAGGCCTAAACGGAAAATCATCTACTCGAACCGAAATAACTGAAAATCAACTTTCCAGTAGCCCAGGTGGTCTGATCAGATACGGTTGGATGTTTGTTGAAACTTTCGAAGTCGGTCTAGTGTTTTGGGTAGTTTAGCCCCAAACCATGCTCGAGTGTTGTTTGGATTAAAACTATCATTTTTAATGGGTCGAACTTTTATTACATTTGTTTAAGGGCCTTTGTGCCTTATTTGTAAACATTAAACTTGTGACATCGTTTTGATGGGTTGAATGGAACGTTTCATGTTATGTAACCATTTAGATGGGCGTTAATGTTTCATTTACTTTTAAAAAAAAAAAAATTACTCGTGATAAATACGGGTTGGGATGTTTCAGATATGTAACTTCATGAAACCTTTGTTAATTTGTATTCTTACATGAAAATACCCACCATAATATCGTTAATTGCTGGAATTGAAATGTTGCTCCGGTGGGGTTCTTAGTGCTTGCTGCTCATCACGGTTCTCCGGCTTGTTGCTTGTAGCTTCAAGTGTACAACTCGTTGATGGGTTATGATGTTATGCGAGGTGTATATGAAATAGCTTATATTTTACTAGGAAAAACTATTAAATACGATACAATTTTACACAAGATATTTATTTATTTATAGAATGGATATACTTAAACTTTGCTACAACACTTATAGGCAGTGTGCCTAATCGTACAGTAGTGTAGTTTTTAGTAAGTCCGGTTCATTTCACAGGGAAAATCTTTAAATAAAGCTTAACGCTATATTAGTTTTAATTTATAAAAATACAAATATATATAAGTAATATTATTATTATTATAAAAAGGGGGTTTTTGCCGTTTGATGACCGGTTTGTCGATTTTAAAACTTAGTCGCAGTTAAAACCTAATGTAAAATATTAAAAATAAATATAACTTAATTTAAAGTGTAAAGTAAATAACGATAATGAAATTGCGATAAATAAAAGTGCGATGAAATAAAATACAATAATTAAAAAGTGCGTTAATTAAAAGTGCAATTAAATACAATGACAATAAATAAAAGTGCGATAATTAGAAGTGCAATTAAATATAAAATAAATGAAATTAAATATGAAATAAAAGAATTATGCTTATTTAAACTTCCATAATCATGACGTTTGACATGTTGATTTTTAGTTTTATGCCCATGGGTTAATTGTCCTTTGTCCTGGATTATTTAATATGTCCGTCTGATTTTTGTCCATAACAATCCATCAGTCATAAATATAAAGTGCGAGTGTCCTCGTCAAATTATCCTTATACCCGAAGTCAAATATTCCAACTAATTGGGGACTTAAACTGTAACAAAGTTTTAATACTTTGTTTAATAATTACACCAGATTATCGACTGCGTGTAACCCAAGGTTTTAATACTTTGTTATCAATTATGCCAAGTGTCCTTGTACATAATTTCACCCCTGTTTTAATAATTCCATAGACTATTAATCCATTCCCGTGTACGGTTAAATGAACGATTATGCGTACATATAAATATCCCGCCCATCGTGTCCGATCGAGTGTATATGGTTATTTATAGGGACGTCCAATTGTAAATCTTTATATTAAAATTAACAAACAATCATTTAGTTAAACAAATATAAAGCCCATTAATAGTCCATAGTCTAATTTCTACAAGTGTCGTTCTTTTGTCCAAACCCCAATTATGGTACAAAGCCCAATTACCCAATTTTAATATTTTTAGCCCAACATCATGATTACTTCGGATTAAATAAGCATAATAATAACTTAGCTACGAGACATTAAATTAAAAAGGTTGAACATAACTTACAATGATTAAAAATAGCGTAGCGTTACACGGACAGAATTTCGACTTACACCCTTACAACATTCGCTAATACACCCTTATTATTGAAATTTAAAATTAAATACATTTTTGAGAGATAGATAGAATTAGGATATTTAAAACGATCAAAATGCGTTGCCTTTTATAGGCAGATTTGGATTTGAGTACTCCGCGAGTCGCGGTCAATTTCCCCTTCAAACTCTGCGAGTCGCGGAGTTTGAATTTCCAGCTCACTCCAATTTAGATCTTTACTTGCCGACGGATTTTAATAATATAAATATAATATAAATATATAATTTATATAATTAATTATATATTATATTATATTTATATACATAATTAATTTGTAACTTTCGGTCCGTTGCGTCGAGCGTTGAGAGTTGACTCATGTCCCAGATCCGGATTTTTGAACGTCCTTTCGTACTATTTTATATCGTGTACTTTACGTTTTGTAACTTGTACTCTTGTCATTTTTAGACGTTCTTCATCATTAATTTGAACCTTTTTGATTGTATTTTGTACTTTTGAGCTTTTTGGTCGTTTGCGTCTTCAATTCGTCGAATCTATCTTTTGTCTTCACCTTTTATTATTTAAACGAATATCACTTGTAAATAGAACAATTGCAACTAAAAACTTGTCTTTCTTGAGGGATAATGCTATGAAATATATGTTCGTTTTTAGCATTATCAAATATTCCCACACTTGAGCGTTGCTTGTCCTCAAGCAATATAGTCTTGAAATACTAGAATCACCTCTTTATTCTTCACACTTTGTACATCAGTGATTTCTATACGGCGGTATAAACAATGGTAGTAACGATGTGGTTTACAGTCCCACATGACTATAAAATTTAGATCCTTTAAGGAAATTGGATCTTTATGAAAACATTTGATCTTTTGAAAATTAAATCTAGCTTTTACCCTAGATAAGTTTTCCGGAATAACCCTTCACCGGTGTTTGCAAATTCTTTTTGTGGGTTTGGTGGGTTTCATATTTGAAATTTTTAGCTCAAAACTTGCGGTTTTGTGTCACCCACTTGCTAACCTTGTATTGGGAAAGCAACACGTCCAGTATACTTGCTCCGTATACTACCTTTCGGTAAACTACCGTCCGGTTGTAAAGGAAAACGTTGAACAAGCAACTGTTAAGGCAATGTCCCCTGACATGCTTTTAATTATGGTCTATAACATGTCAGATGCAATTACTTTCCTTTGTAGGAGCAATAGTAAAGCTCACCCTTATAATTTTTTGGTCTGGCACGAGGTCCTGTCTTTGACCATATTATGCAACCACCGTTCTTATGGTTGACACCCGATTTGGTTCAGGTGACCTAATAAATTCCAGGTGAATTCCTAGGATTTTACGTTTAATGGTAATGAACGCATTGAAAATGGGTTTTCAGAAAACAAATCGGTTTGAAATTTTGATCAAAATATTTTCTCGTTCAAGCTCGAGTTTAGATATCATCGAATTCCATGAGTTTGTAATTCTCAATCTTTAAAGTCAATCTCAAGGATTGAGTAATATCAGGCTTAAATGCTGATTTTTAATCTTTAAGGAGATTATCCTTTCTGGAGGTCTGATTCATTAGTCTTATCCAGCTAATTTGCACGGCGTCCTCCCCATTTTACAAGACAGATCCTCTCATGGTTAGGATAAGTCTAACCACTTGGCGACCCTGTTTGATGCTGAGGTCCGTGGATTTTCTGCTGATTTTAGTGATGACTTTTCTAGATTTTTTTGTCAACCTACAGCTGGTCTGAACGACAACTTCTTGACCTAAATCAAGAAGCGCGTGTCTTTTTCGGAAGACTTTACTTCCTTTAAATGATGAAATTGATTCATCGTGTAGATCCATCTCTTCTTTTCTTTCATCGGGTAAAACAGTTAATTATCGTCCAAAACAAAAGTATTTTCAGTTATTTGTACAAAAATATATGATATATATTTTGAATAACTTGGTAAAAATTTCCCACACTTGGCTTTTATTTTCCTTTCTTTGCCTTTTTATTTTCCTCTATTCTATTCTTAAATGAATTCTAACATTTTTGGGTTGTTTCTCAATTTATGTCCTTTCCGAGGTAACGATAATTTCGGTATTAACACCTAGTTTTCATCGTTCATAAATATATATAAACATGATTTTGAATTCATTTAGTTTGAAAATTTTGAAAATTATTTACTAGAAGTGGGTAGTCAGTATATAAGACTAGGACTGTTCTTTGTTATCAGAGAGCACTAGATTCTAATACAACTACTGCGTTACTAGTATTTTTAATGGTAACCAAGTGTTTAAATTTAAAAAAAAATTTAACATTCTGAAAGAATTTAACCCCTTCCCACACTTAAGATCTTGCAATGCCCTCATTTGCAAGAAATCAGTAACAATTTAAATTATTGAGGGTGATTTGCGCAGAAAAATGATTAAATTTTTACCATAGTTTCCAAACATATTGTTATTTTTGTTGAATGGTAAATGGTGCACATCATTTGTTCATTCCGTTTGTTGTTATATCACATTTATTTTGTATATTGTCGTCAAAATTAGTTGCTTTTGCTGAACTTAATGCCAGTCTTTGAAAATGCGTTGTTTTACCCTGTTATGTACATAAGATAAACTGCAAACATATATACATATTTTTGAAGTTTGGTATATTACCCCACATTCAAAAATTATTAAAATCTTATAATAAAAGTTAGAAAATTATAAAAACTATTACAATATCAACATAAGTGCTAAATGTAGTAACATTACAAGAAATAAAATAAATAAAACTAAATAAACTAGGGTTGATACTGATACCAGTAGGGGTTCCATGCATAACCGTATGTGTTATAGAATGCTTCAGCTGGGTTATAAGTAGGATACGGTGGTTGGATCTCTATAGACCAGGGAGGAAATACGGGCTTTGGAGTAGGAATATAGTTTCTACCTACATGTTGGCAATGAGCTATGATGTGGTTTTGATGAATTTGTCAATCTTCAAATGCTCGATGTCTAGCATTTTCATATTCTTGTGAAGCTATAAACCTTTGCATTTCTGTCATTTCATTTCCCCCTCCCACATTACCTGGCTGTTGATTTCTTTCCACCTGTGGATGTCTTCCATTATATGATACTGCGGCGTTATTTCGCCTCTTCAAAACCTTAGCACCATGATATACATTTAAACCAATTGTATCGTGGGGTTCTGGTTCTTCGATTAATAATCCCCCCGACTTATATCCACATCGAGATACTCAGCAATTAATGTAATAAATATACCACCTCCTATTATACTGTGCGGTCTCATCCCCCTAACCATAGCCGATAAATAATAACCCACACAATAAGGTATACTTACAGCGCTTTGTGGGTCTCGAATACACATGTGGTAAAATAAATCTTGCTCATTTACCTTTTCCTTATTTTTACCTCGCTGTGTAATCGAGTTCGCTAGAAACCTGTGAATTACTCTTAACTCAGCTCTATCTATATCCGTATAAGAGTAATTTCCCCCTTTAAATCGGTGATGGCTAGTCATTTGACTCCATACACCATGCGTATCAAAATTTTCATCAATCTTCCTACCATTTAATATCAACCCTTGACAATCGGCAGATGCTAGCTCCTCAGGCGTATATATACGTAAGGCCTGAGCCATGTCTAGTAGAGACATGTGGTGCATCGAACCTCCTAACAAAAATCTAATAAAAGTTCGATCGGTTAAAGTAGCTACCCGATCATTTATTTCTATACTACACAATAATTCTTCACACCATACTTTATATACAGGTCTACGCATGTTGAATAAACGTACCCAATCACTAAAAGTAGAATTACCATACCTTTGAGTAAGTAATTCCCTGATTGGCTCGGCCAATTCCACTACCTCTAATGGTTCCCATTCTATTACCCTAGGTACTTCAACAGCTTTAGAATGAAGAGTGTGCAAGCCCCTTTAGTATTTTGAATAATCTATCCAACGTCTGTCTAATCTCAAGTTCGGGTGCAAATCTTCCACGTGCATATCTGAAAATGTCATAACTGGATGAGGTATATCTTGTTTGTAATAGTTATCAACATCCTGTTGTTCCGCATTCTCAGGAGGAGCAATGCGAGCTTGAGATGAAGATTCACCCCTTTCAGTCTGCAGAACACATCAAACACAATTTTTGTGCATCCAAATATGCATTATTGTCAGCAAAATCATCAATCAAAATAATTACAATGACATGTTCAATTTATATCAAACTTATGCTTATTTTCATATTTTTATCAAATCTACACTTTTTCAAATAAGCATATACGAAAATGTTCGCCAAGTTCATAAGCATTCAACTCAAATAACATGTCAAAATAATCATTATTAGCAATTAAACAAGTTTTAAATGGCAATTATATCTCAAAAATCAAGTTCATGAATTTTAGACTTGAAAAAGTCTACTTTAATTCTCAAAAATCATGTTTAGGCTCAAAGTTTGGATCATTTAACTACCTAAACATGTTACACTACTTAATTTAGCAATAATTCATGACAAAAATCGGCCATAACCTGTCTATATCAAAAAGCCCCAAATTGCTCAAGAACACAAACCCTAGATTACTCAAAATTTGAAGTTTAAGGCTTCTAATCATGTTAAATAGCATCAATCTAGGTTATACAAGCATAATATATAAGCAATTTAAGCATAATTACAGTAAAAAGCATCAAAATCTAATTGGGTATAAATTTATTCAAGAACACTAATTTTCGGATTAAATGGGTGTTTTGATGAAGAAATTACCGTTTTCCTTGAGTAATTCCTTGATAGCATCCTTCTCAACATGATTTTGTGAAAGATTTGATGAAAAATGGTGAAAAAAATTCGGATTTGTGTGTGTTTTTGGGTTTATTTTCGCAGTATTTTGGAGTGTGGGTGTGTATACTGATCTGTTCGATCAGTTTATATTTTTTTTCTGGAATTTTGATGCTCCGCGAGTCGCGGTATTTACCTATTACAAACTCCACGAGTCGCAGTGTTTGCATTTTTTTTTTTTTTAAATCTTAACTTATAAAAACAATATTAATAAATTAATTTTAAAATTTTGTTTCCCTTGTTATTTAGGACGAGGTCGTTTCGGAACGATGTCCTAGTCCGTCCCTCGACAAAATTTTAAAATTTGTCAATTTAAAGCGCGGTTTTAAAAGCAAAGATTTTTGGATTTTTTTAATTTTTTTTTGTTGGCATACTTTTAGTCAATAAGATTAAAAATAATGATAATAAAAATTTTCGTCCCGCCTTCGGGTAAAGCAATTTCGGCACAACGATCTAGTCTTCAACTTACGACGAATTTTAAAAATCGTATTTTTAACTTGATGAGATAAAGTAAATTTTTGTTTTTAAATTCACACAACTTAATTTAAAATGCATAAAATTCAAAATTAATATTAAAAATTCACACCAAACTTAAATTTAATTTTGTTTTTATACATACAAACTTATATTAAAAATATTAATTTTTCAAATATTTACAATTTTAAATATATTGATTTAAAAAGTTTACAATATCAATTTAAGATTTATATATTAATTTTAAAAACATGGTAAAAATAAAATTAAAAATCTTTTTGGCTTTTATCCCACTTTAATCAATCAAATATTATCAAAAATATACGCCCCTCTTTTCGGTAAAGTAATTTCGGTTCCATAACCCAATTTAACTCATGACGAATTTTTGAAATATTTTGAGTTGATTGATTAAAGATATTTATACCTTAAGAATAAACGTTAAATTTCGCAGTGATGTAATAAATTTTTGTATGATATCAATAATTTCGGTCGCAAGACCTAATTTCATCAAATACCAATTTAATACTTTATAGCGAACAAATTAGCGTTTATTATCAAAAGGTTAAAAAAAAAATAAAAAAAAATAAAAACTGTACAAACTTACCTGTGAAATAGATTTCTTAGTGATATGCTCTAGCCCACTCATAAGATAGTTGGACTAATTGATTTTCCATGGCTACATAGGCGTAACCTCGAGCATTTAATATTTTTTCTTCTAAACATATGAACGGTCCATCTCTGCATAAAGTAACAAATTCGGTGTTTGAATAGGTTTGATTATTTGAACATTTACCTTCGTGTGACCATTTTCCGCATTTGTGACATTTTTCAAGGTGTCGTGCTCTTCTTTTCGCTGCGGATTTTGATTTTCCTTTACCAAATTGTAACTTATTATCTTCGCATCTGGATTCTTTTCTTACTCCGTCCAATTTTTCTCTGATTACTGATACCAGTTCACTCGGAAGTGTGTCATTATTACGTTTAGTAATCAAAGCGTGTAGCATTAGGCCATGGTTTAGTTCACAGGAAGTCTTCATTTCGTAAAATCTAAAAAAAAAAAAAAAATTCAGAATGGGGGGAGAAGACTAGTTCTTTAGGGTCTGCTAGGGAAAGACCATTCGGGTTCCATTTTTGAGAACTACACGAAAACAGAAAATCTAACTCTAACAGAAATACATATTATCCTTTAAATACTTGATTCTCCCCACACTTAGTTAGCTGTGGTATCGAAATTGTGATTAACTTCGTTGTCGACTTCCATCGGACTATCTATGTAGTGTTTAACTCTGTGACCATTAACTTTAAATTCAATCCCATTTGAATTTATTAATTCTATCGTTCCGTATGGGAAAACTCTTTTGACTATGAATGGTCTAGACCATCTTGATTTCAATTTTCCAGGAAATAGCTTGAATCGTGAATTGAAAAGAAGAACTCTGTCTCCTTCTTTAAATTCTTTTGAACTTCTGATTCTTTTATCATGCCATTTCTTCATTCTTTCCTTATAGATTAACGAATTTTCGTATGCTTCATGTCTTAATTCTTCTAATTCGTTTAATTGACTTAATCGTAGACGTCTAGCTTCATGTAATCAAGATTACATGTCTTCAAAGCCCAAAATGCTTTGTGTTCAATTTCTACTGGAAGATGACATGCTTTTCCGTAAACGAGTTTAAAAGGTGTGGTTCCAATTGGAGTTTTGTAGGCTGTTCTAAAAGCCCAGAGTGCATCCTCCAATTTAATGGACCATTCCTTCGGATTTGATCCTACGGTTTTCTCTAGAATACGTTTTAAAGCTCGGTTGGTATTTTCAACTTGTCCACTTGTTTGTGGATGATATGCAGTGGAGATTTTATGTGTTACTCCATATCTTTTAAGAACTTTCTCAAGTTGATTATTAAAAAAATGAGTTCCCCGATCACTTATTAAAGCTTTCGGTGTTCCAAACCTTGCAAAAAGACGTTTTAAAAAGTTGACTACAACTCGTGCATCGTTAGTTGGGAGAGCTTGTGCTTCCGCCCATTTAGATACATAATCAATGGCTACGAGAATGTAGAGATTATTATGAGATTTTGGAAATGGACCCATAAAGTCAATACCCCAAATGTCAAATACTTCACATACTTGAATGACATTTTGTGGCATTTCATCACGTTGACTTATTTTTCCGGCCCTTTGACAAGCATCATAGGATTTACAAAGAAGGTGTGCGTCTTTGTAAATTGTAGGCCAATAGAATCCAGCATCATAAACTTTTCTTGCTGTTAGTTGAGGCCCATAATGCCCTCCTGTTGGTCCTGTGTGATAATGGTTTAAAATTTTACTAGCTTCATCTCCGAATACACATCGACGTATTATTCCATCGGGATAACTTTTAAACAAATGTGGATCTTCCCAGAAATAGTGTTTTATATCACTAAAGAATTTCTTTCGTTTTTGGTACGACAATCCTTTTTCAAGGAATCCACATACTAAGTAGTTTGCATAGTCTGCAAACCATGGAATTTCATTATGATATATCTTCAATAGATATTCATCAGGAAAGTTGTCTTGTATGGCCGATTCATTTATAACTTCTAATTCAGGATTTTCAAGACGAGAAAGATGATCAGCGGCGAGATTTTCTGCTCCTCTTTTATCTCGGATTTCAATATCGAACTCTTGTAAGAGTAAGATCCAATGGATTAATCTTGGTTTAGCATCTTGTTTCGAAAATAGGTATCTAAGAGCAGAATGGTCGGTATAGACCACCGTTTTAGCTAGAACGAGATATGATCGAAATTTGTCAAAAGCAAAGACAATAGCAAGGAGTTCTTTTTCAGTAGTTGTGTAATTTGTTTGTGCTCCTTGTAACGTCTTACTAGCATAATAAATAGGTTGAAATCGTTTTTCAATCCTTTGTCCTAAAACAACTCCCATTGCAAAATCACTTGCATCGCACATAAGTTCAAACGGTAGATTCCAATTTGATGTTATCATGATCGGCGCATTAGTGAGTTTTTCTCTAAGAATATTAAATGATTTAATGCATTCATCTGAAAAGATGAATGGAGCATCCTTTTCTAGGAGTTTATTCATAGGAGTGGCAATTTTAGAAAAATCTTTTATAAAATGTCGGTAAAAACCGGCATGCCCTAGAAAACTCCTAACTCCTCTAACATTGGTGGGATGTGGAAGTTTAGCAATTACATCTACTTTAGCTCTATCCACTTCAATTCCTTTCTTTGAAATTTTATGACCAAGAATGATGCCTTCTTTAACCATGAAATGACATTTCTCCCAATTAAGTACTAGATTTGATTATTCGCATCTAATAAGCATTCGTTCAAGATTAGCTAGACATGTTTCAAATGTATCACCGAAGACTGAAAAGTCATTCATGAAAACTTCCATGCATTCTTCTATCATGTCGTGAAAAATGGCCATCATGCACCTTTGAAAGGTTGCAGGGGCGTTGCAAAGTCCAAATGGCATGCTTTTGTAAGCAAAAGTACCATAAGGGCACGTAAACGTGGTTTTCTCTTGATCTTCAGGTGCTATTGGAATTTGAAAATATCCGGAAAAACCATCAAGAAAACAATAGTAACTATTTCCGGCTAATCTTTCCAACATTTGATCAATGAAAGGTAAGGGAAAGTGATCTTTTCTGGTGGCGTCATTTAATTTTCTATAATCAATACACACACGCCATCCTGTTACAGTCCTAGTAGGAATAAGCTCATTTTTCTCATTTGTAATGACAGTCATGCCACCCTTCTTAGGCACGCATTGAACTGGGCTTACCCATGGACTATCAGAAATTGGATAAATTAAACCTGCATCTAGCAGTTTAATAATTTCTTTCTTAACAACATCTTGCATATTCGGATTTAGTCTTCGTTGGCGTTGCACATACGTTTTATGACCTTCTTCCATAAGGATTTTATGTGTGCAATACGAAGGACTTATTCCTTTAATATCATGAATCTTCCATGCAATGGCTGGTTTATGAGCTTTTAACACAGAAATGAGTTGTGATTTCTCATTTTCAGTAAGAGAAGACGATATTATTACAGGTAATTCAGATTCACCATGTAAATAAGCGTATTCCAAATGATTTGGAAGTGGCTTTAACTCTAATGTCGGAGGTTCTTCTATCGATGATTTATATCGATATCTGTCTTCTTCTTTTAGCATTTGAATTTCTTCTGTTGTTGGTTCATATCCATTAGCCATTAGTGTAGCTAACATTTCAATTTCATCAATTGGTTCAGTTCCTTCTCCTAAAGAACATTCTCCCATTCCTTGTAATTCTGGAAATTCTTCTAACAATTCTGCATGTGATTCTATAGTTTGAATATAATAACACGTATCATCTGCAGATTGCGGTTGTTGCATTGCTCTATCTACTGAAAAGGTAACACTCTCGTCCTTTATACTTAGGGTCAGTTTCTTACCAAACACGTCTATCATTGCTTTAGCCGTGTTTAAGAATGGTCTTCTTAATATGAGAGGAACTTGAGAATCTTCTTCCATGTCCAGAACAACAAAATCTACTGGAAATACTAAAGTACCAACTTTAACTAGCATGTTTTCCATTATCCCTCTAGGATATTTTATTGATCGATCGGCTAGTTGTACGCTTATTCTTGTTGGTTTCAATTATCCAAGGTCTAGTTTAGCGTATAGTGAATACGACATTAAATTTATACTAGCACCTAAGTCTGCCAATGCTTCTATTGAACTAAGACTACCCAGAAAACATGGAATTGTGAAACTTCCTGGATCTGATAGTTTTTCTGGTATCTTATTCAACAGCACTGCTGAACAATTAGCATTCATAGTAACAGCCGAGAGTTCTTCCATTTTCTTTCTATTCGATATTAGATCTTTCAGAAATTTAGCATATCTAGGCATTCCTGAAATTACATCAATAAAAGGAAGATTTACATTTATCTGTTTAAACATATCCAAGAATTTGGATTGCTCGGTTTCTAGTTTCTCTTTTTTCATTTTACTCGGGTAAGGAAGTGGTGGTTGGTATGGTTTAACATAAGGTTTAGCCTTAACTATGTTATCTTCATTAACCTTTTCAACTACTGGTTCTTTTTCCTTATCTTGCTCAGGTTGTGGTTCTTGTGGAGTAGGAATAGCGTCCTCAGAAATTACAGGTATTTCAGGTGGTTTAAGTGTAATACCACTTCTTGTGGTAATGGCTTTAGCTGTTTCATTCCGGGGGTTAGCATTTGTATCACTAGGTAAACTTCCCGGTTTTCTTTCACCTATTAACCTTGCTAGGTTACTTACTTCTTGTTCCAAATTTTGAATAGAAGCTTGTTGATTTCTAAATACTTGAGCATTTTGTTCATTAGTTTGTTTCTGAGATGTGAAAAACTGCGTTTGAGTTTCAACTAGCTTCGTCATCATATCTTCTAAATTCGGCTTTTTATCATCGGTTTGTGGTGGTTTGTTTTGAAAATTAGGTCTTTGCTGGTTGTAAGTATTGTTGGATACTTGTTGATTACTTGGACCTTGTTGGTTGTTGTATGGAATATTTCAATTAAAATTTTGGTTTTGATTGTAAATCGGTCTTGGCGGTTGATAATTATTCTGATAATTATTTCCAGGCCTTTGGTTTATGTATGAAATATTCTCTCTTTGTTCCATTGTTAGTTCAATACTGAGACAATCTTTTGTCAAATGTGGTCCTCCACACTGCTCACAACTAATTCGTATTGAGTGTATATCCTTAGTCATCTTTTCCATTTGTCTCTCGACAGCATCTATCTTTGCGGAAATGGAATCTAAGTCATGGCTAGAATCGGCTCTAGCTGCTTTAGATGATCTAACGATATCTTTTTCTTGGTGCCACTCATGTGAGTGGGAAGCAGTGTTATCAATAATTTTGTAAGCATCAGTTTCGGTTTTCTTCATAATAGAACCACCAGCTGCTATATCGATGTCTTTCCTTGTAGTGATGTCGCATCCTTGGTAGAATATTTGTACTATTTGACAGATGTCTAAACCATGTTGCCGACATCCTCTTAATAACTTTCCAAATCTGGTCCATGCCTCATATAGAGTTTTATTCGGTTTCTGTGAAAACGTAACAATTTCTCATTGAAGTCTTACGGCTTTAGATGCTGGAAAGAATTGTTTAAGAAATTTTTCAACTAAAACGTCCCATGTATCAATCGCCCCTTCTAGTAACGATTCCAACCAATCTTTGACTTCTACCTTTAAAGTCCAGGGAAATAACATGATATATATCTGTTCATCTTCCACTTCTCTTATTTTAAATAGTGTGCAGATCCTATTAAAGGTAGGAAGATGTTCATTTGGATCTTCCTTCGGCGCACCACTAAATTGGCATTGATTAGTCACCATATGTAGAATTTGTCCTTTGATTTCATAATCTGGCACATTAATGTCAGGATGAGTAATTGCGTGACCTTGGCCAGTGCGTTTAGCTCTCATTCGGTCTTCCATACTTAAAGGTTCCAGATTTTCCATGATTGAATTTGTTGAATCTGAATCACTAGAGGATTCTGATTTAATGGTTCGTTCCTCAACAATCTCTGTTTGAATGATTGGTGGTTCCGGAGGAAAGATTAATGGTTCAGGATCTATGAATCGTCCCTGAATATTCTCCGGATTCTCAATTGTGAGGTCGGGTTCAAAAAATGGATTATCAGAAATTTGAATTGGAGTACTTGGTCGACTGGATGACGATTCTAAAGAAAAATCAACGGTGACAATATTAGCTAGATGTCTTGATCTGGTTACAGGTGGTGAACGTACAAAAGGTGGTGAACGTCTTGCTCGGTGCATTCACTGAATATCCTATTAGTTTTTAAAAGGAATGAAAAATTATATAAGTTATCCAATTAATAGACTTTTCTGATTTTGCCCATGTTTTGAATAGCCAAAAGATGCAGCAGAGGGGCAGGATTCGTTTGGTCTCAATATAATTGAGTACTGTTTGGCTCCAATAACCCGGTCCACGTACAAATCCAACTATTACTACGAACCAGAAAATTTTGATGTCTATCAATTTAACCACTTAAAATAAATTTTCGTAATTTTAAGAAGTTTTAGATAAGAAATAGAGAAAATTCTAAGTCCTAAAAACTAGAATGGCGAGAAATAAGAAAAAAAAAAGAGCGCGTCGATATTAAAATTGGAGAAATAAGAAAGAAAAAGAACGACTTATAAAACTTTAAAACACCCGACTAACCCAACCTTATTATTATCACTAACTTAAAATTAAAATTGCAAATTGAGATTACTAATTGGAGTGATAATTGATACATAGGTAAAAGGCGTCGAAAAATAAAAATAAGAAAGTAGCGCTTTGAAACTTAAAAAAGAACTAAAAACTAAGAATTAAAAGTTACGTCTAAAAATATTAAAGCTTACAAGTAAAACTATATCCCAAATGGCAATAACTTAAAAAAAATACTAAAACTTAGATAGGCGTCGCAAAATTCTAAAGCACCTAAATCTTAGTCTAAAGAGAAAGCTCTTAAGGGATTTTACGGCAAAGCCTAAAAATCTAGAAATAAAAATAACTATGGCAAAAACTATATCTTAAAACTAAATACGAACGAAAAATTACAAAAATTACGCTAAAAACAAATAAAAAGGGACAAAATATAAAAATATACTAAAAGTTGTAAAAAGTACAATTTTTTATAAAAATATTATTTTTATATTATTTATTTTATAAAACTATTACTTTTATATATATAAATAAAACTAATTAAAATTAATTATTACAAATTAATTAAAACTTAAACTAAATAATAAATTAATTAACCCTAAATACTAATTAATTAATAATAATAATTAAAACTCCGTAATTAATGCAAGATTAGGGTTCTAGTCGTGTCAGACAGGGCGGCTCCGCTAGTTGCGGTTCCTCCTGGCAACAAACTCCGCGAGTCGCGGAGGATGTAAATTCAAACCAGTAGCAGGTTTAAATTCGACAGTTTTACTTTTTTTTTTTTTGGTTTTTAATTTTTTAAATTTTTAATATTTAAAATGTATATTTTTTTTATATTTTTCTATTTTATATTTTCTGTTTTAATAATTAAATAAAATATTTATATAAATTAAATAAAAACTTATGTTTTAAAAACTAAAATAAAAATAGAAATACAGAAATTTTATAAAACTTAAATATTTAACAAACTCTTAAAAATATTTACATTTTTGTTTTTCTTTTTATATTTTCGAATATTTAAAACGTATTTTTACAAAAACGTATTTTTATAAAAGTAAACTAAAAATAAAAATCTTTTTTTATATTATATTAGCGTTGCGCTTCCGGCTTTTAAGCTAGATTTTGTTTCCCCGGCAGTTGCGCCAAAAATACTTGATGTTATGCGAGGTGTATATGAAATAGCTTTTATTTTACTAGGAAAAACTATTAAATACGATACAATTTTACACAAGATATTTATTTATTTATAGAATGGATATACTTAAACCTTGCTACAACACTTATAGGCAGTGTACCTAATCGTACAGTAGTGTAGTTTTTAGTAAGTCCGGTTCGTTCCACAGGAAAAATCTTTAAATAAAGCTTAACGCTATATTAGTTTTAATTTATAAAAATACAAATATATATAAGCAATATTATTATTATAAAAAGGGGGTTTTTACCATTTAATGACCGGTTTGTCGATTTTAAAACTTAGTCGCAGTTAAAACCTAATGTAAAATATTAAAAATAAATATAACTTAATTTAAAGCGTAAAGTAAATAACGATAATGAAATTGCGATAAATAAAAGTGCGATGAAATAAAATACAATAATTAAAAAGTGCGTTAATTAAAAGTACAATTAAATACAATGACAATAAATAAAAGTGCGATAATTAGAAGTGCAATTAAATATAAAATAAAAGAATTATGCTTATTTAAACTTCCGTAATCATGATGTTTGACGTGTTGATTTTTAGTTTTATGCCTATGGGTTAATTGTCCTTTGTCCTGGATTATTTAATATGTCTGTCTGGTTTTTATCCATAACAATCCATCAGTCATAAATATAAAGTGCGAGTGTCCTCGTCAAATTATCCTTATACCCGAAGTCAAATATTCTAACTAATTGGGGACTTAAACTGTAACAAGGTTTTAATACTTTGTTTAATAATTACACCAGGTTATCGACTGCGTGTAACCCAAGGTTTTAATACTTTGTTATCAATTATGCCAAGTGTCCTTGTACATAATTTCACCCCTGTTTTAATAATTCCACAGACTATTAATCCATTCCCGTGTCCGGTTAAATGAACGATTATTCGTACATATAAATATCCCTCCCATCGTGTCCAATCGAGTGTATATGGTTATTTATAGGGACGTCCAATTATAAATCTTTATATTAAAATTAACAAACTATCATTTCGTTAAACAAATATAAAGCCCATTAATAGCCCATAGTCTAATTTCTACAAGTGTCGTTCTTTTGTCCAAACCCCAATTATGGTACAAAGCCCAATTACCCAATTTTAATATTTTTAGCCCAACATCATGATTACTTCGGATTAAATAAGCATAATAATAACTTAGCTACGAGATATTAAATTAAAAAGGTTGAACATAACTTACAATGATTAAAAATAGCGTAGCGTTACACGGACAGAATTTCGACTTACACCCTTACAACATTCGCTAATACACCCTTATTATTGAAATTTAAAATTAAAATTAAAATTAATATATATATATATATATATATATATATATATATATATATATATATATATATATATATATATGCGTTTTTGAGAGATAGATAGAATTAGGATATTTAAAACGATCAAAATGCGTTGCTTTTGATAGGCAGATTTGGATTTGAGTACTCCGTGAGTCGCGGTCAATTTCCCCTTCAAACTCCGCGAGTCGCGGATTTTGAATTTCCAGCTCACTCCAATTTGGATCTTTACTTGCCGACAAATTTTAATAATATAAATATAATATAAATATATAATTTATATAATTAATTATATATTATATTATATTTATATACATAATTAATTTGTAACTTTCGGTCCGTTGCGTCGAGCGTTGAGAGTTGACTCATGTCCCGGATCCGGATTTTTGAACGTCCTTTCGTACTATTTTATATCGTGTACTTTGCGTTTTGTAACTTGTACTCTTGTCATTTTTAGACGTTCTTCATCATTAATTTGAACCTTTTTGATTGTATTTTGTACTTTTGAGCTTTTTGGTCGTTTGCGTCTTCAATTCGTCGAATCTATCTTTTGTCTTCACCTTTTATTATTTAAACGAATATCACTTGTAAATAGAACAATTGCAACTAAAAGCTTGTCTTTCTTGAGGGATAATGCTATGAAATATATGTTCGTTTTTAGCATTATCAGGTTAGCATCACCTTGACTAAGATTCTACCATCAACACACAATATGTTAAGACCAAGTAAGAACACAACTCATTTAAGAGTCTTAGATGGATGATGAACCAAGGTTACATCATATCCTTAGTCTTAACACAAATACAAGTCCTATTTACAAAAAAAGTTACAAACTTTACATCAATCAAACAAGTATGAACATAATATAAGTTAAATGAGGTGATGGAACCCTAAGCTAGAGAGGTTGGATCCTTTTCACACAAGTTGTAAGGTTACAAAGCTAGAAAGCTTGAACCTTTAGTGTTCTTGAAGATCTTGAAGCATAAAGCTTGGATCTTTAAGTTATATGAAGACCATAAACACAAGTTTTGATCTTTATATCAAAATAATGAGATCATAAGTTAGAAAACTTAGATCCAACAAAAGATATGAAGATCCAAGCTAGAAAGCTTGCATCTTGATTGTTCTTGAAGATCTTGAAGCATAAAGCTTGAATCTTTAAGTTACATGAAGATTACAAACACAAGTTTGAATTTTTATAACAAAATAACAAGATTTAAAGTTAAAAGATATAGATCTGCAAAGTGGGTGAAGATTCAAAGCTAGAAAGCTTGAATCTTCCATGTTCTTGAAGGATTCAAATCCATGTTTGAATCTACAAGATATAATCAAGATCAAAAGCTAAAAAGCTAGACCCTTTATGATGATGATGAATTCGAAAATGAAAAGAAAAGAAGAAGAAAAGGATCAAAAACTTACAAGTTTTAGAGTGAGAAAGACTAGAGAGAAGATAGGAGAATAAGTGTGTGTGAAATGCAAATGAGAGCAAGTGTTAAATGGATGGAATAAGGGTGGTATTTATAGGTGAATGAGGGAGGGGATGGTGGTGGTGGCTGAAAATTTGAGGGGGGGACAAGGGGACAAAAGTTTGTTTTTTAGTTAATGGTTGTCTAAAGTTGGTGCTTATGTTAGAATCCCATGCAACATTAGGGATAATACTTGACATAAATGCTATCATGTTCCCTCTAATAAATGGGCATTTGTCTTACTTATTAATGGGTCACTAGTAATTAATAAGTGGGCTAAATAAATGGGCTACTAGCTAGAGTAGGGTGGGCTTAAGTCCAACAAGGTAGAAAGTCCAACAAGACTAACTAGTAAGCATAATTAAATTACTATGCATAATTAAGCATCCATAAACCCAAGTAATTATTATTATAAAATAATAATTAAGATTTCGTAGTCGTAATATTCCGGTTACGACAAAAGTTAAGCGTGTGCGCAGTTCACGGTTTATTCGAAACGTCAAGTGACACTAACGGTCATAAAGCATCCGGTGATCAAGTTAAGTATCCTACGTGTGATGTCCCGGGAATTTCTGACCAAATTTAAACTTTAATCTTTATATGTTCTCGACACGATAAGCAAAGTATATAATGTTGAGTCTAGAAAATTTTGGAACAATGTTTATATATTCAATTGACCTTTGACTATTTCCGACGATTCACGAACAAGTGTTATAAATATATATATATGATATGATATAAATCTATATATGAATATATATATATATATATGATTTTTATTTATAACTATTATATTGTAAAACATATGAAATATAAAAATATTAAATATTCAATAAATATTATCATATCATATATAATTATTACATAATTAATAAATTAAATGTAATTCCAAGTTGAATTATAGTTGTTATATTATTACATTCATTATTATTATTAATATCCATATTGGTACTATAAATATTAATAAAAATTATAATATGAAATTTGATACATTGATTTGTTATAGTATCATTATTATGTTATCATTATTAATATCATTACTAATATATCTAATAGTGAAATTTTAATTCTAGTTGTTATGATTAATATCAGTATTATCAATAATATTGAAATTATAAATTATTATTATTATCATTATTATAGTTACTAGAAAATAACACAAATTAATTATTATTATCATTAAGAATATTATTAATATCATTTTTATGATTAGTAATAATATTATTATTATACTTGTATTATTAATAGTTAAAATATTAAGAGTATTATTATTATCCTATTTATTAAAAGGTTAACTATAATCTATAAATATAAATATACAAATATAAGAGGAATACAAATAAATATATAACTACAGATATATAATTACTGAAAAAAAAATTAATCAGATATTCAAAGATACATATACATATACAAACTTCAGTCTATACATAAAAGTAAATACATGAAATACAGATAGATGAATATATAAAATACAGTATGTATAAATATATAACAAATAATAAATATATAACAGATAAACAAATAAATATAGTTACATTGCGTACAGATATATACATAATATTGATACATCACGTAATTGTTAAGCATCACAATCAATTAAGTTAATTGCTGTTCATGATTGGTACTCGTTACTTTTAATTGTTGAATTCCAAATCAGAAGAAACCAAATTCTGTTAGCAATCCAAATCGCCTTTTATTTTTATACCTTTTCCTGTACGATCGAATAAAACTGAAAAATTCAATTGGACTATAAACCGAGTAAATTTTCAATGTTAATAGCAAAAATCACTCAAACTCTTTCATCACCATTATCAATTAACAACCACCACAGCTCCAATATTTACATTAAAACCAGAAAATTCTTTTAAACCGAAGCCTTTCACCACCATAACCATCAACACAACGTCACCATCCTTTTTGTTACTGTTTCTTTTATTGTATCAAACCGTCACACCATTTATTCACACTAATACTATGAACTACTAATTCTATACCTTTGAGTTGTTATTTGTGGTTATCAACGAGAACAAGATCATCCACTTGAACCACCACCTTTTTGGAACAAACACCACCTGTGAGTTAACTGTTACTAACTTAGTTTCATGTTTCCTATTCGATAACCCTGCATCTTCAACCAGAACAACCATTAACAACCACCTTACACAAGTCATTCACCACCATGTAGCCTGCAAACCGACCACCACCATAATCCTTATTTGTACAAATTGTTGAAGCCGGTACTCGTTTGTACTTCTGTTCTTGTTTGAGCTCAAACCCATTTAAACATTATCAAATAAAACCATCATCCACAACCATGACACTATCACCATCTCTTGAATTTTCTAGCTATTTTCTGTTTCCATATTTTGCCGTTTCTTTTATCTTTAATCAACCCATTAAAACAAAGAAAGAGTGTGCTTGTTATGTGGATCATGAGCGTATAAATAGAATGAAAGAAGTGGAAACAGTTAGTCATGCATGTCGACTTGCAAATGGCAAGGAGGATACGTTTAAATATCATATAGTGGAATTTTGCGGTTTATTTATGATCCTAGTGGGAAACCGAACCCCACGATAATAATACATGTAGCTGTGTGAAATCTCAAGTGGGATTAGGTAAACCTCTCATGGCCGACACATTTGGAGTAAAAGGCGTTCCATTTTTTTTTTATCATGGGCCAAGTGGTCCGTAGGGACACTGAAATATATGGACAACTATACTTGAGTTTTCTGCATCGATTGCTATTGTTGGGCATGTTCTCGCTGTCTTAATCAAACGAACCCAAGTAGTTGTTATAATACTCGATTGATAGTTCCTGTTAACAAAAGATGTTAATGATGAGGGTAAATGATAGATGATGATGTGCAAGTAGTGATGAAACAAAGTCGAACCCCATTTCAATCACTTAATCCACGAAGTTTATTTTTAATAAGAACTGTTTTGAATTATTGAGACAGCATGGGTCGATACCTTATAATTAAGAGGACCACTTGAAATTGATTATGGTATGATATTGTTGCTGCGTCATCCCTTTTCTCTCGCAAACCAGGATTTGTTTTTGGGCCAAATTCTCTAAGGTGTTGGGCCGTAATTAGTTACTTGGGTCGAGCTGGGTCACGTGGGGGACAAAGCCGTCGATCAAGTTTGAAAGAGAAAGAAAAACAGATAGATACACGAGTTATAAAATTTCGGATGAATTTAAAACAGATAATCGAAAGGGTTCAGATGGTTTAGTGTAATTTCGGGTTCACAAGGGGTCGCAGGTTCAATACTAGGCTTGGACATTCTTTTTGAAGTTTTTTTTTTGAAGGTAGCCATTTATAATTATTAGTATATTTATTATTATTATCAATTCCAACTTTATTATCATTAATTGAATAATTAACTATGTTTAATATAACTATTATTATTATTATTATTATTATTATTATTATTATTATTATTATTATTATTATTATTATTATTATTATTATTATTATTATTATTATTATTATTATTATTATTATTATAATTATTGTAAATAGAATTATTAGTATTACTATTAATATTATTACTATTATTATTATTAACTAGTATTAATATTCAAAATAATTATGATCATTACTTAGTATTATTGATATTATTATTACTAACAATACATATGTACAATTGTTAATGTAATTATGATCATTATTATTATTATTATTATTATCATTATTATTATCATTATTATGAACATAATACAATTTATCATTATAAATATTATTATGCGTATCATTTTATAAATTGTTAATATTATTATTAGTATTATCATTATCAAAAAAGTTATTATTATTAGTAAATCTTTATTTTCAAAATTATCATTTTTTTACAGATAAATATTTTGACCTAACATATATATTATAATTGTATTAATATTTTGTATACCTATATATTAAACATATTAACATTATTTACATAAATATTTAATTATAATCAACTAATGAATTTTAGATATAATCTTAACCATACATATATATATAGATATATTAATATAATTAAATATATAGATACTAATCATTTTTAAATATATATACAACATAAATATATATAACTATATAAGTAATAATCATTTTCAAATATACATATACAAATTAAATAAATAATATATAAAGACATAGCGTATGAAATTGTTCGAGTACGATTATATGTATTAATGAATATACAAATAATATAGGTTCGTGAATCCGAGGCCAACCTTACACTTGTTCAATGATGTTATATGTATTTTTACTACGAAATACAGTATGGTGAGTTTCATTAATCCCTTTTTAAATGCTTTTGCAATATATATTTTTGGGACTGAGAATACATGCGCTACTTTTATAAATGTTTTACGAAATAGACACAAGTAATCGAAACTATATTATATGGTTGAATGATCGAAATCGAATATGCCCTTTTATTAAGTCTGGTAATCTAAGAATTAGGGAACAGACACCCTAATTGACGCGAACTCTAAAGATAGATCTATCGGGCCCAACAAGCCCCATCCACAGTACCGGATGCTTTAGTACTTCGAAATTTATATCATGTCCGAATGAGGATCCCGGAATGATGGGGATATTCTTATATGTATATTGTGAATGTCGGTTACCAGGTGTTCAATCCATATGAATGATATTTTTGTCTCTATGCATGGGACGTATATTTATGAGAAATGGAAATATGAAATCTTGTGGTCTATTAAAATTATGAAATGATTATTTATATTAAACTAATGAACTCACCAACCTTTTGATTGACACTTGAAAGCATGTTTATTCTCAGGTATGAAAGAAATCTTCCGCTGTGCATTTGCTCATCTTAGAGATATTACTTGGAGTCATTCATGACATATTTTAAAAGACGTTGCATTCGAGTCATTGAGTTCATCAAGATTTTTATTAAGTCAATTATAGTTAGATATATTATGAAATAGTATACATGCCGTCAACTATCGTTGAAATGAAAGTTTGTCTTTTCAAAAATGAATGCAATGTTTGTAAAATGTATCATATAGAGGTCAAGTATCTCGCGATGTAATCAACTATTGTGAATCGTTTATAATCGATATGGACTTCGTCCGGATGGATTAGGATGGGTCATCACACTACGTACTCTAAGGCACGTTTTAACATATAAATGAAAGTAAACCATGTATATAAAGGTTCCAGAGTATAAAGTAGCACAGTACGCACAAATACGCAGTTTCGCTAAAACACAAGGCACAAAAGCAAGTCGAAAAAGTCGGGTCGTTACATTACCCACCTGTTAATGGAAATTTCGTCCCGAAATTTAAGCTGAGGCAGATGTTGGAGTCGGGAAAAGTTGAGAATACTTCTGCATCATTTGATCCTCTCGTTCCTAGGTGAACTCAGGTCCACGTTTGGCATTCCATCGGACTCATACGATCGGGAATCTGTTGTGTTTCAAAACTTTGACCTCACGGTCCATAATTTCGACAGGCTCTTCCACGAAGTGGAGTTTATCATCAATCGTAAGTTCCTCCAGGGGTATGATAAGTTCCGGTGGAGCAAGACACTTCTTCAAATTTGATACGTGGAAGGTAGGATGAACTGTGCTCAATTGAGTTGGAAGATCCAAACGGTAAGATACGGGTCCAACACATTCCAAAATTTCGAAAGGACCAATGTATCGCGGGTTTAACTTTCCGCGCTTTCCAAATCGGATCACACCTTTCCAAGGTGCAACTTTCAACATCACACGGTCACCCACGTTGAATTCGAAGTCCTTACGTTTAAGATCAGCATAACTCTTTTGGCGATCACGGGCCGTCTTAAGTCTCGCTTGAATCTGGGTAATCTTCTCCGTCGTTTCATGGACTATCTCGGGTCCGGTGATTTGCACTTCGCCTAACTCGGCCCAACAAATAGGAGAACAGCACTTGCGGCCATACAACTCTTCAAAAGGTGCGGCATTAATACTCGAGTCATAACTGTTGTTGTAAGAGAATTCGGCTAACGGCAAATGCCTTTCCCAAGACTTTCCGAAGTCAATAACACAGGCACGCAACATGTCCTCTAAAGTCTGAATCGTTCGTTCACTCTGACCGCCGGTCTGCGGGTGATATGCAGTGCTCATGTCGAGACGAGTTCCCAAGGCTTCTTGCAAAGAACGCCAGAATCTAGAAGCAAAACGGGGATCACGATCTGAGATAATTGATAGGGGTACACCATGACGGGATACAACCTCTTTGATGTATAGTTGAGCGAGTCTCTCCATCGTATCCGTTTCCTTCATGGCTAAGAAGTGTGCAGATTTAGTAAGTCGATCAACGATAACCCAGATGGTATCATAACCGCCTACCGTCTTCGGTAGCTTCGTGATGAAGTCCATCATAATTGCTTCCCATTTCTATTGTGGGATTTACGGTTGTTGAAGTAATCCAGATGGCCTCTGATATTCAGCCTTAACCTTCGAACAAAGTCAAACACCTCCCAACATAAGTTGCAACATCCTTCTTAAGATTTGGCCACCAATACTGTTCCTTAAGATCATGGTATATTTTGCCGGCTCCTGGATGAATCGAATATCTCGACTTGTGGGCTTCATCAAGTATAAGGCTTCATAAATCTCCATAACGAGGTACCCAAATTCTTCTGGCATAACATCGGAGTCCAGACTCCTTAACCTCAAATTTAGAGACGAGAATGTTCAAGTATTCACGGGATATGTTCTCCTCTTTGAGAGCCTCTTCTTGGGCTACTCGGATCTGGCTGTTGAGGTTCGAATGAATGGTGATGTTCAAGGCGCGGATACGAAGAGGTACTGTCCTCTCCTTTCGGCTCAGAGCGTCGGCTACAACATTGGCTTTGCCAGGATGGTAACGGAGTTCACAATCATAGTCGTTCAGTGTCTTGATCCATCGACGTTGTCTCATATTCAGCTGCTTCTGATCAAAGATGTGCTGGAGGCTTTTGTGATCGGTGAATATGGTACTCTTTGTCCCATAAAGATAGTGTCTCCACAACTTCAAAGCGAAGACAATGGCTCCAAGTTCGAGATCATGGGTAGTGTAGTTTTGCTCGTGTATCTTCAGTTGATGAGAAGTATAAGCAATGACCTTCGTCCTTTACATCAATACGCAACCAAAACCATTTTTCGAAGCATCACAGTACACAACGAAGTCGTCACTGCCTTCAGGAAGTGACAAGATAGGTGCGGTGGTCAACTTCTGCTTCAGGGTTTGAAATGCAGATTCTTGTTCGTTCTCCCAAATGAACTTCTTCCCTTTGTGAGTCAGTGCGGTCAAAGGATGCGCAATCAACGAAAAACCTTCAATAAATCTCCGGTAATAACCGGCAAGGCCTAGAAATTGGCGAATGTGAGTTGGAGTAGTGGGTGTCTCCCACTTGCTGATAGCCTCGATCTTTGCGGGATCAACTTTGATACCTTGATTACTCACAATATGACCCAGAAATTGGACTTCCGTTAACCAAAATTCACACTTGGAGAATTTGGCATAAAGTTTCTCTTGTCTCAAGAGTTCAAGCACTAGTCAGAGATGTTGCTTATGTTCTTCTTCACTTCGGGAATAGATGAGGATATCATCTATGAAGACTATAACGTACTTATCCAGGTATGGATTGCATACACGATTCATGAGGTCCATGAATACAGCGGGTGCGTTGGCTAAAACGAATGGCATCACGAGAAACTCATAATGGCCATAACGGGTTCTGAACGCAGTCTTCATCACATCACTCTCCTTCACCCTCAACTAGTGATAACCGGATCGAAAATCAATCTTAGAGTAAATGCTTGATCCTTGCAGCTGATCAAAAAGATCTTCAATTCGGGGAAGAGGATATCGGTTCTTGATCGTCAATTTGTTGAATTCGCGGTAGTCGATACACATGCGGAAGGATCCGTCCTTCTTCTTTACGAATAAAACCGGTGCGCCCCAAGGTGACGAGCTCGGTTGGATAAACCCTCGGTCGAGCAATTCCTGTAGTTGACTCTGCAACTCTTGCAGTTCGAAAGGTGCTAGTCGATAAGGTGCGCGAGCTACGGGTGCAGCTCCCGGCATTAGATCGATCTGGAACTCCACGGCTCTCGGTGGCGGTAATCCAGGCAGTTCTTCTGGAAAGACGTCGGGGAATTCATTCACGATTCACACATCATTCACGCTCTTCTCTTCTGTTTCTAAAGCCTTCACGTGTGCTAAAACAGCAAGACGTCCTTTCTTCATGATCTTCTGCACTTTCATACAACTAATGAGGTTCAGCTTCGAAATACATCTCTCTCCGTAAATAATCAGTGGCTCCCCATCTCCGTGGGGTATACGAAGAGCTTTATCTCCACAGATAACGTCGGCCCTTACTTTGGTCAACCAGTCCATGCCGACAATCACGTCAAAGCTTCCCAATTTGATGGGCATCAAGTCAATTGCGAAATCCACACCAGCTATGTTGATAATAGCTCCTCGGTGTAACGACCCTGGATTTTCCAACGTTTATTATTAATATTTATTATTTATACTTGCGCTTTAATAAATGTATTTATATACATTTACTTGTTATCGTATTTGAATCTCCATGGCTCGACTTGTCTTTGTGACGTGCGTACTTTTCACGAATAATATTTTTGAATATTATTTACATTCATGATTATTTATTATTAATCATTTTAATTAACTAAGGTTAGTAGTTAATTACTTGGGCTTTATTTATTTAAATTGCATACTTACTTGTACTTGGGCTTGGACTTCTATTTCATGGACTAGTAAGCCCACCCTACACATTTAATGGACTTGTAAGCCCATGTATTATACTAGTATTACATTAAGGTTAAGTATGAATTTATTAAGCTAATTAGGAGACAAATACTTCAAGCATGCTACACCTTTCTCCCATGCAATTTAACCTTATTACCCATTCAAGCTTTCACCACCTTTCCAATACTTGAAAGTGAAATTTGACTTCCCATTTATGCTAGGAAAACATCGGCCTTGTAGGAGGTGTATGGGAGTTCAATTTTCATTTTAACTTGTTACATACTTGCTAGTTCACCTCACTTTTTCACACACATTCAAACAACACGTTATTTTCTCTCAATATTCTCTCTTCTTTGTAAGTAAACAAACTTTGAATTCTCTCCTTTCTCCTCTCTAAAAATCGTAACCCATATCAATATCCATCATCATCATTGTTTCTTGTTTTGTTACTTGATTTATTACTTGTTGTTTGTTGTTGATGTTAAAGATCAAGTTCTTTAACTTGTATCTTCATAGATCTTGGTTACTTCCATCTCTTGTTTGATGAAGAACCAAGAACAAGAACCTAAACTTGTTAGTTTAAGGTTCTACTCTTAAATGTTTTCAAGATCTAAAGTTCATAAACTTGATGATCTTCTTTATGTTTATGTTTTGTAGACTTGAATTCTTAAGATCTAAACTTTGGTTTGAATCTTCTCAAGTATGAAGCAATTATGAACATAATACTTGTAGATCTAGTTTAGTTCTTCATTTTTACTTCTTTAAATTCGTGTTTGATTGTTCATGGTCAAGTATTACTAGTTAAAACTTGATCTCATACTTCTTGAAACCAAAGTTAACTTTGTAAGTTCAAGAACATGGAAGTTTAACTTTCTAGTTACAATTTCATATACTTTTGATAGATCTAAGTTTCTATAGCTTATGGTCTTTTTATTTTGTTATAAACAAGAGCTTGTAAGCATAAATACATTTTACAAGATGAAAATCTAAGTTTCATAACTTATGGTTTCATTAAAGTAAAAATTCAAGTGTTATAATTTAGGATCTAACTTAAGAACATTAGATCTAGACTTTTGGGTCTAGGATCTTCAAGATCTAACTAAGAACTATGTTCTACAACTTAAGATCTTGATTATTTAGTTTACTTTCAAGTTTATAGCTTTATATTACTTTTATAACTCATGTATGTGTCGGATCTAAGATCTTGATGTAACTTTGGTTCATCAAACTACTTACAACACTTAATTGAGTTGTGCTACATATCTTAGACTTACACTTGTGTTATGATGGTCAAACCTTTGTTAAGATGATGCAAACCCATCAACGAGTTGTACACTTGAAGCTACAAGCATCAAGGATGAGAACCGTGATGAGCATCAAGCACCAAGAACCCACCAGAACACATTGCTTACTCTTTTCTGGAACTGATCAGACCACCTGGGCTACTGTAAAGTTGATTTTCAGTTTTCTCAGTTCGTGTATATGACTTTTCATTTAAGACTCGTCTTAATCCGAGTTACAGTTTAGGATCTATGGCCCTCCGAACGTCACTATGTCCTTTTAACGTTGTGCTGAAAATTCTGACCTACTCGCACTTAAACCGTCTCCGCGGTCAAACTAAGACCAGTTTGGTTCTTTAATTTTTACAGCAACTAAAGGACTCATATACGGAACCATGACCACTGGTCTCACCATAATTCAGTTTGTATAGAGGCCGTGGCGACTGATCGAAGTCAGCCTTTGTTTCAAACTCTTTTCTTGAATTAAACCTACTTTATACTTTTTGTTTGATGATGAATGATGATGATACTTAAGACCTAATTTACATACTTATAAACCTATTAGGACGATTTACTGACTTAGTAACTTTTGACTTAGGTTGAGGACCTTTTCGGACAAACATACTTGCTTACCTTTCCCGTGTCAACTTTACTACTACTTAACCACTGTGAGTTATAGCATCCCTTTTTACTTTAACTATTTTGGGAACTGAGAATACATGCGCATTTTACATTTTACATACTAGGCACGAGTACTTAAACTTTATATATGTGTGGGTTATACAACGGCATAAACTTTTCCCTTAGCTCGGTAACGTTTAGTCATTGGTTTTTGAACCGGTGAACGCGAATCTTAGATATGGATCCATAGGGTTTGACATCCCCACTCGGGCTAGTAGCGCTAGCATTTAACGGGTGTTTAATACTTCGTAAACATGCGCACTCGCCAAGTGTACTTTTAGGGGGTGATAAACGTTAATTTAGTTACCAAGTGCCCACGGTTATACATATACTTTTCATACTATTTTGAAACTGATGTTGTAGCGTGAGGGTACGAAATAGTATTAATTTTACTACTGTAGTGACCCGAACTTTTCCATGTTTATATATATTAATTGAGATTGATATTTACATGATTAAATGTTTCCAACATGTTAAGCAATCAAACTTGTTAAGACTTGATTAATTGAAATATGTTTCATATAGACAATTGACCACCCAAGTTGATCGGTGATTCACGAACGTTAAAACTTGTAAAAACTATATGATGACATATATATGGATATATATATATAGTTAAAATTATACTATGATAAGAAAACATATCATAAAGTATATTAACAATGAACTACATATGTAAAAATAAGACTACTAACTTAATGATTTTTAAACGAGACATATATGTAACGATTATCGTTGTAAAGACATTTAATGTATATATATCATATTAAGAGATATTCATACATGATAATATCATGATAATATAATAATTTAAAATCTCATTTGATATTATAAACATTGGGTTAACAACATTTAACAAGATCGTTAACCTAAAGGTTTCAAAACAACACTTACATGTAACGACTAACGATGACTTAACGACTCAGTTAAAATGTATATACATGTAGTGTTTTAATATGTATTTATACACTTTTGAAAGACTTCAATACACTTATCAAAATACTTCTACTTAACAAAAATGCTTACAATTACATCCTCGTTCAGTTTCATCAACAATTCTACTCGTATGCACCCGTATTCGTACTCGTACAATACACAGCTTTTAGATGTATGTACTATTGGTATATACACTCCAATGATCAGCTCTTAGCAGCCCATGTGAGTCACCTAACACATGTGGGAACCATAATTTGGCAACTAGCATGAAATATCTCATAAAATTACAAAAATATGAGTAATCATTCATGACTTATTTACATGAAAACAAAATTACATATCCTTTATATCTAATCCATACACCAACGACCAAAAACACCTATAAACACTTTCATTCTTCAATTTTCTTCATCTAATTGATCTCTCTCAAGTTCTATCTTCAAGTTCTAAGTGTTCTTCATAAATTTCAAAAGTTCTAGTTTCATAAAATCAAGAATACTTTCAAGTTTGCTAGCTCACTTCCAATCTTGTAAGGTGATCATCCAACCTCAAGAAATCTTTGTTTCTTACATTAGGTTATCATTCTAATACAAGGTAATAATCATATTCAAACTTTGGTTCAATTTCTATAACTATAACAATCTTATTTCAAGTGATGATCTTACTTGAACTTGTTTTCGTGTCATGATTCTGCTTCAAGAACTTCGAGCCATCCAAGGATCCATTGAAGCTAGATCCATTTTTCTATTTTCCAGTAGGTTTATCCAAGGAAATTAAGGTAGTAATGATGTTCATAACATCATTCAATTCATACATATAAAGCTATCTTATTCGAAGGTTTAAACTTGTAATCACTAGAACATAGTTTAGTTAATTCTAAACTTGTTCGCAAACAAAAGTTAATCCTTCTAACTTGACTTTTAAAATCAACTAAACACATGTTCTATATCTATATGATATGCTAACTTAATGATTTAAAACCTGGAAACACGAAAAACACCGTAAAACCGGATTTACGCCGTCGTAGTAACACCGCGGGCTGTTTTGGGTTAGTTAATTAAAAACTATGATAAACTTTGATTTAAAAGTTGTTATTCTGAGAAAATGATTTTTATTATGAACATGAAACTATATCCAAAAATTATGGTTAAACTCAAAGTGGAAGTATGTTTTCTAAAATGGTCATCTAGACGTCGTTCTTTCGACTGAAATGACTATCTTTACAAAAACGACTTGTAACTTATTTTTCCGACTATAAACCTATACTTTTTCTGTTTAGATTCATAAAATAGAGTTCAATATGAAACCATAGCAATTTGATTCACTCAAAACGGATTTAAAATGAAGAAGTTATGGGTAAAACAAGATTGGAAAATTTTTCTCATTTTAGCTACGTGAAAATTGGTAACAAATCTATTCCAACCATAACTTAATCAAATTGTATTGTATATTATGTAATCTTGAGATACCATAGACACGTATACAATGTTTTGACCTATCATGTCGACACATCTATATATATTTCGGAACAACCATAGACACTCTATATGTGAATGTTGGAGTTAGCTATACAGGGTTGAGGTTGATTCCAAAATATATATAGTTTGAGTTGTGATCAATACTGAGATACGTATACACTGGGTCGTGGATTGATTCAAGATAATATTTATCGATTTATTTCTGTACATCTAACTGTGGACAACTAGTTATAGGTTACTAACGAGGACAGCTGACTTAATAAACTTAAAACATCAAAATATATTAAAAGTGTTGTAAATATATTTTGAACATACTTTGATATATATGTATATATTGTTATAGGTTCGTGAATCAACCAGTGGCCAAGTCTTACTTCCCGACGAAGTAAAAATCTGTGAAAGTGAGTTATAGTCCCACTTTTTAAATCTAATATTTTTGGGATGAGAATACATGCAGGTTTTATAAATGATTTACAAAATAGACACAAGTACGTGAAACTACATTCTATGGTTGAATTATCGAAATCGAATATGCCCCTTTTTATTAAGTCTGGTAATCTAAGAATTAGGGAACAGACACCCTAATTGACGCGAATCCTAAAGATAGATCTATTGGGCCTAACAAACCCCATCCAAAGTACCGGATGCTTTAGTACTTCGAAATTTATATCATATCCGAAGGGTGTCCCGGAATGATGGGGATATTCTTATATATGCATCTTGTTATTGTCGGTTACCAGGTGTTCACCATATGAATTATTTTTATCTCTATGTATGGGATGTGTATTGAAATATGAAATCTTGTGGTCTATTGTTACGATTTGATATATATAGGTTAAACCTATAACTCACCAACATTTTTGTTGACGTTTAAAGCATGTTTATTCTCAGGTGAATATTAAGAGCTTCCGCTATTGCATACTAAAATAAGGACAAGATTTGGAGTCCATGTTTGTATGATATTGTGTAAAAACTGCATTCAAGAAACTGATTTCGATGTAACATATTTGTATTGTAAACCATTATGTAATGGTCGTGTGTAAACAGGATATTTTAGATTATCATTATTTGATAATCTACGTAAAGCTTTTTAAACCTTTATTTATGAAATAAAGGTTATGGTTTGTTTTAAAAATGAATGCAGTCTTTGAAAAACGTCTCATATAGAGGTCAAAACCTCGCAACGAAATCAATTAATATGGAACGTTTTTAATCAATAAGAACGGGACATTTCAGTTGGTATCCGAGCGTTGGTCTTAGAGAACCAGAATTTTGCATTAGTGTGTCTTATCGAGTTTGTTAGGATGCATTAGTGAGTCTGGACTTTGACCGTGTTTACTTGAAAAATGATTGCTTAACAAATTTTGTTGGAAACTATATATTTTTAACATGTGAATATTATGTGATATATTAATCTCTTAACGCGTTTGATATTATGTGATAGATGTCTACCTCTAGAACAAGTCCCATTGACTCACCTAATAATAATGAAGAGTCAAATGTAAATTGGAATGATTTGTGGACTGATTCACAAGTTCCCGAAGAGGAACCGGAAGAAGAGTCGGAACCGGAAGAAGAATCGGAACCGGAAGAAGAATCGGAACCGGATGAAGAAATAGAACCGGTGGGGGAAATAATAAAACGGTTAAGTAAAAGAAAATCCTCAACCAACCGACCAAGGTTAATTATGGTCAATGGTGTTTCCGCCAAGGAAGCAAAATATTGGGAGGATTACCAATTCTCCGATGAATCGGATTCTGACGAGAATTCCGATGATGTTATAGAAATTACCCCAACTGAATTTAAAAAGGCAAAAGAAAATAATAAGGGAAACGGCATAAAAATAGAGAAATCTAATTCCAACCCCGATGAACTTTATATGTATCGTCAACCCCCGAAGTCCTTAAGTTGTAACAATGACCCGGGAACCTCTAAACCACCAGGTTTTTCTAAACCAATGTGGATCACGACGGCTCGTATTAGGGGAACATCATATATCCCTAGAAACTTGGCAAAACGAACCAAAACCGAAGAAGAAGAAACGAGCGAGTCGGAATAAGATAGTTGTATTCGTGTGGTGTAATATATGTAATATAGTGTTCGTATGCTTTATGATATATGTAAAAATTGCTTGTATTAATAAGTATTTTTTTATGAATCTAACTCTTGTCTATTTTACAGTTTAAAAACACAAAATGGATAGACAACCCAATATTTTAAGAGACCTACCCGGAGACATGATTGATGAAATCTTGTCTAGAGTCGGCCAGAATTCCTCGGCACAACTATTTAAGGCGAGATCAGTTTGTAAGACATTCGAAGAACGTTCCAAGAATGTCTTGGTTTATAAGAGACTTTCGTTTGAAAGATGGGGGATATCACATTGGGAAACCCATAAGTTACGATGTGTTTACTTTGACGCATATATTGCGGGGAACCCAAATGCTATTTTACGCAACGGGTTAAGAAATTATTTTGACTCAATATATCCGAATATTGGACTTCGTGATTTAGAAAAAGCGGCTAACATGCAACATAAAGAAGCATGTTATGCTTACGGATTAGTAATGTTCGCTTCTCACCAAAGTGAGAACAAGAACATCGGGCTACAACTATTAAACAAAACATTTCCACAAGTGACGGAGTCGGTAATTGGGGTAAGAAATGAGGTTTTTAGATTATTACGGGACTGTTGGACATTACGTAACCCTCGTCCCTTTGATGACGCTACAACACGCTGTCTTATCAACGGCCATAACGGTTATGTTGCACAAGACCAAGGATGGGAAGTAGTCCTAGTAAAACCAGAATGCATGACTTGTTTCTGGACGTATGAATTACGTGTCTTTATTGCCTTTGCTGAACGACTTGTGTACTAGCTAGAATTATCTTCACAACTATCTTGTATCAAAGTTATTGTGTGCTATATTTCATGCTTTATGTAAAATAAGCGGTATTGTAAGTTTGTAAAATATTGTATAAAAGTTTGAACGCGAAATATTATTATAATCAGTTTTTCATATAGAATTGTAGTAGTTGAATTGTATATTAGCTACTAAGTATGAACTTAACGGGTAGGTACTACCCGAATTTAAACTTATAAAACGCTAATATGAAGAAAAAGCTTTTATAAATGAGTTCATATTATGCTACGAAATACTATTAACTACTCTTAATATTCTGTATGATTAACTTGTTCCATTTAACTATTTTGAAGGAAATGGCACCGACTACTCGACACACCGTGAATATGAATGAAGAGGAATTCCGTACTTTTCTAGCTTCAAACATAGCCGCAGTACAGGCTGCGCTACATACCAACAATAACCTTGGATCTAGCAGTACAGGAAATCGTGTAGGATGCACCTACAAAGAATTCACTGCCTGCAAACCTTTAGAATTTGATGGAACCGAAGGACCGATCGGATTGAAACGGTGGACCGA
Source organism: Rutidosis leptorrhynchoides (assembly GCF_046630445.1). NCBI lineage: Eukaryota > Viridiplantae > Streptophyta > Magnoliopsida > Asterales > Asteraceae > Rutidosis > Rutidosis leptorrhynchoides. The sequence goes on from NC_092337.1 coordinate 300,818,192, forward strand.
GAAGGTCGAATCGGTGTTTGCCATAAGTAAGTGTACTGAAGAGGACAAAGTAAAGTACGCTACGCATACCTTCACAGGTTCTGCGTTAACATGGTGGAATACCTATCTAGAGCAAGTGGGACAAGACGATGCGTACGCACTACCGTGGTCAGCATTCAAGCACTTGATGAACGAGAAGTACCGTCCCAGAACCGAGGTCAATAAGCTCAAGACAGAACTTAGAGGGTTACGAACCCAAGGATTTGATATTACCACGTACGAAAGACGATTCACAGAATTGTGCCTATTGTGTCCGGGAGCATTCGAAGATGAGGAAGAGAAGATCGACGCGTTTGTGAAAGGATTACCGGAAAGAATCCAAGAAGATATAAGTTCACACGAGCCCGCCTCCATACAACAGGCATGTAGAATGGCTCACAAACTCGTGAACCAAATTGAAGAAAGAATTAAAGAACAGACTGCTGAAGAGGCCAATGTGAAGCAAGTCAAAAGAAAGTGGGAGGAAAACGGTGATAAGAATCACCAATACAACAGCAACAGCAATTACAACAATAATCGCAACAATTATCCCAACAATCGCAACATCAATCGCAACTACAACAAACGGCCCAACAACAACAACAACAACAACAACAGCAACTACAACAATCATCCCAACAACAATAATAACCGCAACAACAACAACAATCAGAAGCAGCTATGCCAAAGGTGTGAAAAGAATCACTCGGGGTTCTGCACCAAATTTTGCAACAAGTGTAAAAGAAATGGTCATAGCGCGGCGAAGTGTGAGGTCTACGGACCAGGGGTTAATAGAACGAAAGGAACAAATGGTGTCGGAACGAGTAATGGCGGAGCAAGTAGTGTTGGAGCAAGTTATGCCAATGTAGTTTGTTATAAATGTGGAAAACCGGGCCACATTATTAGAAATTGCCCGAACCAGGAGAACACGAATGGACAAGGCCGTGGAAGAGTTTTCAATATTAATGCGGCAGAGGCACAGGAAGACCCGGAGCTTGTTACGGGTATGTTTCTTATTGACAATAAATCTGCTTACATTTTATTTGATTCGGGTGCGGATAGAAGCTATATGAGTAGAGATTTTTGTGCTAAATTAAGTTGTCCATTGACGCCTTTGGATAGTAAATTTTTACTCGAATTAGCAAATGGTAAATTAATTTCAGCAGATAATATATGTCGGAATCGAGAAATTAAACTGGTTAGCGAAACATTTAAGATTGATTTGATACCAGTAGAGTTAGGGAGTTTTGATGTGATAATCGGTATGGACTGGTTGAAAGAAGTGAAAGCGGAGATCGTTTGTTACAAAAATGCAATTCGCATTATACGAGAAAAAGGAAAACCCTTAATGGTGTACGGAGAAAAGGGCAACACGAAGCTACATCTTATTAGTAATTTGAAAGCACAAAAACTAATAAGAAAAGGTTGCTATGCTGTTCTAGCACACGTCGAGAAAGTACAAACTGAAGAAAAGAGCATCAATGATGTTCCCGTCGCAAAAGAATTTCCTGATGTATTTCCGAAAGAATTACCGGGATTACCCCCACATCGATCCGTTGAATTTCAAATAGATCTTGTACCAGGAGCTGCACCAATAGCTCGTGCTCCTTACAGACTCGCACCCAGCGAGATGAAAGAACTACAAAGCCAATTACAAGAACTTTTAGAGCGTGGTTTCATTCGACCAAGCACATCACCGTGGGGAGCTCCTGTTTTGTTTGTCAAGAAGAAAGATGGTACATTCAGGTTGTGTATCGACTACCGAGAGTTGAACAAACTTACCATCAAGAACCGCTACCCACTACCGAGAATCGATGACTTATTTGATCAACTACAAGGCTCGTCTGTTTATTCAAAGATTGACTTACGTTCCGGGTATCATCAAATGCGGGTGAAAGAAGATGATATTCCAAAGACTGCTTTCAGAACACGTTACGGTCATTACGAGTTTATGGTCATGCCGTTTGGTTTAACTAATGCACCAGCTGTGTTCATGGACCTTATGAACCGAGTGTGTGGACCATACCTTGACAAGTTTGTCATTGTTTTCATTGATGACATACTTATTTACTCAAAGAATGACCAAGAACACGGTGAACATTTGAGAAAGGTGTTAGAAGTATTGAGGAAGGAAGAATTGTACGCTAAGTTTTCAAAGTGTGCATTTTGGTTGGAAGAAGTTCAATTCCTCGGTCACATAGTGAACAAAGAAGGTATTAAGGTGGATCCGGCAAAGATAGAAACTGTTGAAAAGTGGGAAACCCCGAAAACTCCGAAACACATACGCCAGTTTTTAGGACTAGCTGGTTACTACAGAAGGTTCATCCAAGACTTTTCCAGAATAGCAAAACCCTTGACTGCATTAACGCATAAAGGGAAGAAATTTGAATGGAATGATGAACAAGAGAAAGCGTTTCAGTTATTGAAGAAAAAGCTAACTACGGCACCTATATTGTCATTGCCTGAAGGGAATGATGATTTTGTGATTTATTGTGATGCATCAAAGCAAGGTCTCGGTTGTGTATTAATGCAACGAACGAAGGTGATTGCTTATGCGTCTAGACAATTGAAGATTCACGAACAAAATTATACGACGCATGATTTGGAATTAGGCGTGGTTGTTTTTGCATTAAAGACTTAGAGGCACTACTTATATGGGGTCAAAAGTATTATATATACCGACCACAAAAGTCTTCAACACATATTTAATCAGAAACAACTGAATATGAGGCAGCGTAGGTGGATTGAATTATTGAATGATTACGACTTTGAGATTCGTTACCACCCGGGGAAGGCAAATGTGGTAGCCGATGCCTTGAGCAGGAAGGACAGAGAACCCATTCGAGTAAAATCTATGAATATAATGATTCATAATAACTTTACTACTCAAATAAAGGAGGCGCAACAAGGAGTTTTAAAAGAGGGAAATTTAAAGGATGAAATACCCAAAGGATCGGAGAAGCATCTTAATATTCGGGAAGACGGAACCCGGTATAGGGCTGAAAGGATTTGGGTACCAAAATTTGGAGATATGAGAGAAATGGTACTTAGAGAAGCTCATAAAACCAGATACTCAATACATCCTGGAACGGGGAAGATGTACAAGGATCTCAAGAAACATTTTTGGTGGCCGGGTATGAAAGCCGATGTTGCTAAATACGTAGGAGAATGTTTGACGTGTTCTAAGGTCAAAGCTGAGCATCAGAAACCATCAGGTCTACTTCAACAACCCGAAATCCCGGAATGGAAATGGGAAAACATTACCATGGATTTCATCACTAAATTGCCAAGGACTGCAAGTGGTTTTGATACTATTTGGGTAATAGTTGATCGTCTCACCAAATCAGCACACTTCCTACCAATAAGAGAAGATGACAAGATGGAGAAGTTAGCACGACTGTATTTGAAGGAAGTCGTCTCCAGACATGGAATACCAATCTCTATTATCTCTGATAGGGATGGCAGATTTATTTCAAGATTCTGGCAGACATTACAGCAAGCATTAGGAACTCGTCTAGACATGAGTACTGCCTATCATCCACAAACTGATGGGCAGAGCGAAAGGACGATACAAATGCTTGAAGACATGCTACGAGCATGTGTTATTGATTTCGGAAACAGTTGGGATCGACATCTACCGTTAGCAGAATTTTCCTACAACAACAGCTACCATTCAAGCATTGAGATGGCGCCGTTTGAAGCACTTTATGGTAGAAAGTGCAGGTCTCCGATTTGTTGGAGTGAAGTAGGGGATAGACAGATTACGGGTCCGGAGATTATACAAGAAACTACCGAGAAGATCATCCAAATTCAACAACGGTTGAAAACCGCCCAAAGTCGACAAAAGAGCTACGCTGACATTAAAAGAAAAGATATAGAATTTGAAATTGGAGAGATGGTCATGCTTAAAGTTGCACCTTGGAAAGGCGTTGTTCGATTTGGTAAACGAGGGAAATTAAATCCAAGGTATATTGGACCATTCAAGATTATTGATCGTGTCGGACCAGTAGCTTACCGACTAGAGTTACCTCAACAACTCGCGGCTGTACATAACAATTTCCACGTCTCGAATTTAAAGAAATGTTTTGCTAAAGAAGATCTCACTATTCTGTTAGATGAAATCCAAATCAACGAAAAACTTCAATTCATCGAAGAACCCGTCGAAATAATGGATCGTGAGGTTAAAAGACTTAAGCAAAACAAGATACCAATTGTTAAGGTTCGATGGAATGCTCGTAGAGGACCCGAGTTCACCTGGGAGCGTGAAGATCAGATGAAGAAGAAATACCCTCATCTATTTCCAGAAGATTCGTCAACACCTTCAACAGCTTAAAATTTCGGGACGAAATTTATTTAACGGGTAGGTACTGTAGTGACCCGAACTTTTCCATGTTTATATATATTAATTGAGATTGATATTTACATGATTAAATGTTTCCAACATGTTAAGCAATCAAACTTGTTAAGACTTGATTAATTGAAATATGTTTCATATAGACAATTGACCACCCAAGTTGATCGGTGATTCACGAACGTTAAAACTTGTAAAAACTATATGATGACATATATATGGATATATATATATAGTTAAAATTATACTATGATAAGAAAACATATCATAAAGTATATTAACAATGAACTACATATGTAAAAACAAGACTACTAACTTAATGATTTTTAAACGAGACATATATGTAACGATTATCGTTGTAAAGACATTTAATGTATATATATATCATATTAAGAGATATTCATACATGATAATATCATGATAATATAATAATTTAAAATCTCATTTGATATTATAAACATTGGGTTAACAACATTTAACAAGATCGTTAACCTAAAGGTTTCAAAACAACACTTACATGTAACGACTAACGATGACTTAACGACTCAGTTAAAATGTATATACATGTAGTGTTTTAATATGTATTTATACACTTTTGAAAGACTTCAATACACTTATCAAAATACTTCTACTTAACAAAAATGCTTACAATTACATCCTCGTTCAGTTTCATCAACAATTCTACTCGTATGCACCCGTATTCGTACTCGTACAATACACAGCTTTTAGATGTATGTACTATTGGTATATACACTCCAATGATCAGCTCTTAGCAGCCCATGTGAGTCACCTAACACATGTGGGAACCATCATTTGGCAACTAGCATGAAATATCTCATAAAATTACAAAAATATGAGTAATCATTCATGACTTATTTACATGAAAACAAAATTACATATCCTTTATATCTAATCCATACACCAACGACCAAAAACACCTATAAACACTTTCATTCTTCAATTTTATTCATCTAATTGATCTCTCTCAAGTTCTATCTTCAAGTTCTAAGTGTTCTTCATAAATTCCAAAAGTTCTAGTTTCATAAAATCAAGAATACTTTCAAGTTTGCTAGCTCACTTCCAATCTTGTAAGGTGATCATCCAACCTCAAGAAATCTTTGTTTCTTACATTAGGTTATCATTCTAATACAAGGTAATAATCATATTCAAACTTTGGTTCAATTTCTATAACTATAACAATCTTATTTCAAGTGATGATCTTACTTGAACTTGTTTTCGTGTCATGATTCTGCTTCAAGAACTTCGAGCCATCCAAGGATCCATTGAAGCTAGATCCATTTTTCTCTTTTCCAGTAGGTTTATCCAAGGAAATTAAGGTAGTAATGATGTTCATAACATCATTCGATTCATACATATAAAGCTATCTTATTCGAAGGTTTAAACTTGTAATCACTAGAACATAGTTTAGTTAATTCTAAACTTGTTCGCAAACAAAAGTTAATCCTTCTAACTTGACTTTTAAAATCAACTAAACACATGTTCTATATCTATATGATATGCTAACTTAATGATTTAAAACCTGGAAACACGAAAAACACCGTAAAATCGGATTTACGCCGTCGTAGTAACACCGCGGGCTGTTTTGGGTTAGTTAATTAAAAACTATGATAAACTTTGATTTAAAAGTTGTTATTCTGAGAAAATGATTTTTATTATGAACATGAAACTATATCCAAAAATTATGGTTAAACTCAAAGTGGAAGTATGTTTTCTAAAATGGTCATCTAGACGTCGTTCTTTCGACTGAAATGACTATCTTTACAAAAACGACTTGTAACTTATTTTTCCGACTATAAACCTATACTTTTTCTGTTTAGATTCATAAAATAGAGTTCAATATGAAACCATAGCAATTTGATTCACTCAAAACGGATTTAAAATGAAGAAGTTATGGGTAAAACAAGATTGGATAATTTTTCTCATTTTAGCTACGTGAAAATTGGTAACAAATCTATTCCAACCATAACTTAATCAACTTGTATTGTATATTATGTAATCTTGAGATACCATAGACACGTATACAATGTTTCGACCTATCATGTCGACACATCTATATATATTTCGGAACAACCATAGACACTCTATATGTGAATGTTGGAGTTAGCTATACAGGGTTGAGGTTGATTCCAAAATATATATAGTTTGAGTTATGATCAATACTGAGATACGTATACACTGGGTCGTGGATTGATTCAAGATAATATTTATCGATTTATTTCTGTACATCTAACTGTGGACAACTAGTTATAGGTTACTAACGAGGACAGCTGACTTAATAAACTTAAAACATCAAAATATATTAAAAGTGTTGTAAATATATTTTGAACATACTTTGATATATATGTATATATTGTTATAGGTTCGTGAATCAACCAGTGGCCAAGTCTTACTTCCCGACGAAGTAAAAATCTGTGAAAGTGAGTTATAGTCCCACTTTTTAAATCTAATATTTTTGGGATGAGAATACATGCAGGTTTTATAAATGATTTACAAAATAGACACAAGTACGTGAAACTACATTCTATGGTTGAATTATCGAAATCGAATATGCCCCTTTTTATTAAGTCTGGTAATCTAAGAATTAGGGAACAGACACCCTAATTGACGCGAATCCTAAAGATAGATCTATTGGGCCTAACAAACCCCATCCAAAGTACCGGATGCTTTAGTACTTCGAAATTTATATCATATCCGAAGGGTGTCCCGGAATGATGGGGATATTCTTATATATGCATCTTGTTATTGTCGGTTACCAGGTGTTCACCATATGAATTATTTTTATCTCTATGTATGGGATGTGTATTGAAATATGAAATCTTGTGGTCTATTGTTACGATTTGATATATATAGGTTAAACCTATAACTCACCAACATTTTTGTTGACGTTTAAAGCATGTTTATTCTCAGGTGAATATTAAGAGCTTCCGCTATTGCATACTAAAATAAGGACAAGATTTGGAGTCCATGTTTGTATGATATTGTGTAAAAACTGCATTCAAGAAACTGATTTCGATGTAACATATTTGTATTGTAAACCATTATGTAATGGTCGTGTGTAAACAGGATATTTTAGATTATCATTATTTGATAATCTACGTAAAGCTTTTTAAACCTTTATTTATGAAATAAAGGTTATGGTTTGTTTTAAAAATGAATGCAGTCTTTGAAAAACGTCTCATATAGAGGTCAAAACCTCGCAACGAAATCAATTAATATGGAACGTTTTTAATCAATAAGAACGGGACATTTCAACTACGAAATACTACAAAATATTACACAAGTTTTAATTATTTTACGGATGGATATACCTAAACCTTGCTACAACACTTATAGGCAGTGTACCTAATCGTAGAGTAGTGTAGTTTTTAGTAAGTCCGGTTCGTTCCACAGGGAGCTCGTGAAGTTTAACGCTATATTTTTATAAAACTATATTTTTACAAAAATATATAAATATAAGTAGTATTATTATTATTATAAAAGGGGGTTTTTACCGTTTAGTGACCGGTTTGTCGATTCTATATTTTAAGCGCAAAGATAAATGACGATAATTAAAGTGCGTAAAATAATGACAATAAATAAAATGACAGTAAATAAAATTGCGAGTAATAAAATGACAGTAAATAAAGATACGATGAGAAATACAATAAAAGGATTATGCTTATTTAAACTTCCGTAATCATGATGTTTGACGTGTTGATTTTAATTTATTACCATGGGTTAATTGTCCTTTGTCCTGGTTTATTTGATACGTCTATCTGGTTTTGTCCATAATAGTCCATCGGTCATAAATATAAAGTGCGAGTATCCTCGTCAAATTACCCTTATACCCGAAGTCAAATATTCCAACTGATTAAGGATTTAAACTGTGACGCAGTTATCACTTCTGTCAACAATTACACCAGTTATCACTGTATGTAATCCACCCCTGTTTTAATTAGTTTATGAATATTAATTCATCCACTTGATCAGAATGAATAATCAATTACCCAACCCAATTGATTAATTAAATGATTATAACAGATTCCATATGAACGTCACTAAATAGGACAACCATAATCATTATTAATTATTAGGTTAATTAATTTGAAGATAGGTTCGACAGACTCCAATGAGTTGTCACTCAATTAGACAATACCCTCCATCTATTAATAGTCAATAGTCCAATTTCCACAAGTATCGGTCTTTTGCCCAAACCTTAATTATGGTCCAAAGTTCAATAACCCCATCTTAATATTTTAGCCTAACATCACGATTACTTCGGCTCAAATAAGCATAATAATAACTTAGTTACGAGACATTAATTTAAAAAGGAAGAACATAACTTACAATGATTATTTATAGCGTAGCGTTACACGGACAGAGTTCCGACTTAAAACCCGTTAAACATTTGTTACACTACCCCAAAATTATTATTAAACTTAAAATTAAAATTAATATTATAAATATAAATATATATGTTACAAAGAAAGAGAATTGAAAAGGTGTATCTAAATCATCGATTTAGATGGCCTTTTATAGGCAAATGATAAATTGAAATTTTCACTTATGACCCCTGAACTATGCTCAATTAACAACTTTTTAATATTTAATATTATTCTTATTATGAATTATTTAAATATTATATTATATTCTTGTGCATAGTTGACTTGTACTTTCAGATCCGTTGCGTTGAGCGTTGAAAGTTGGTTCATGTATCGGTTCCGGATTTTCGAACGTCCTTTCGCACAATTTTATATCGTGTACTTTGCGTTTTGTAACTTGTACTCTTGTCGTTTTTAGACGTTCCTCATCAATAATTTGAACCTTTTTTATTGTATCTTGTACTTTTTAGCTTTTTGGACCTTTGCGTCTTCAATTCGTCGTTTTCGCCTTTTGTCTTCGCACTTATTAAATATAAACGAATATTACTTGAAAATGGAACAATTGCAACTAAAATCTTGTCTTTCTTGGGGAATAATGCTATGAAATATATGTTCCTTTTTAGCCTTATCAATATCCCCACACTTGAGCGTTGCTTGTCCTCAAGCAATACAGTCTTGAAATAAAAACATACTAGAATCACTTCTTTATTCTTCACACTTTATACATCAGTGATTTTGATACGGTGTTATAAACAATGATAGTAACGATAGAACCATGGTTAAAGGTGGTTGTGCCATCCACAGTTGCCTCGGGTTTAGGTCAACGACACTTGCAATCAAATAGCCGATTTACTTTCGGTTTCCAAAGCAAAGTGCACATTTGAAAGGCGGTTTGAAGTCCCACATGACTATAAAAATGTAGATCCTTAAGGAAATTGGATCTTTATGAAAACATTTGAACTTTTGAAAATTCAAGCTAGATTTTACCCTAGACAAGTTTTCTGATTTGATCCACCATCGGTGTTGCAAAATATATTTGTGGATCAATATTTTGGCTAAAAACTTTTAGGCTCGTGTAATCCACTGCTATCCCTGTATCGGAAAGCACACATCCAGTTTACTTGTTCCGTATATTACCTTTCGGCAAACTACCGTCCGGTTGTAAAGGAAAGCGATGAACAAGAAACTGTTAAGGCAATGTCTAATGACATGCATTTGTTTATGGTCTTTTTAACGTGTCGGATGCTAGTACTATCCTTGGTATGAGCAATAGTAAAGATCATCCTATAATTTTTCGGTCTGGCACAAGGTCCTGTCTCCGACCATGCTATGCAACCACCATTCTTACGGTTGACACCCGATTTGGTTCAGGTGACCTAATGAATTCCAGGTGAATTCCTAGGATTTTACGTTCAATGGTAATGAACGCATTGAAAATGGGTTTTCAGAAAACAAATCGGTTTGTATTTTTGATCAAAATATTTTCTCGTTCAAGCCCGAGTTTAGATAGCATTGAATTCCATGAGTTTGAATTCTCAATCTTTAAGGTCAATCTCAAGGATTGAGTAATATCAGTCTTAAAAGCTGATTTTTAATCTTTTAAGGAGATTATCCTTTCTGGGGATCTGATTCATTAGTCTTATCAAGCTAATTTGCACGGTGCCCCCCCATTGTACGAGATAAATCCTTCTCATGGTTAGGATAAATCTGACCACTTGGCGACCCTGTTTGATGCTGAGGTCCATGGATTTCCTGCTGATTTTAGAGATGACTTTTCTAGATTTTTCGTCAACCTACAGCTGGTCTGGACGACAACTTCTTGACCTAAATCAAGAAGCGCGTGTCTTTTTCAGAAGACTTTACTTCCTTCTAATGATGGAATTGATTCATCGTGTAGATCCATCTCTTCTTTTCTTTCATCGGGTAAAACAGTTGATTATCGTCCAAAACAAAAGTATTTTCAATTGTTTGTACAAAAATATGTGATATATTTTGAATAACTTGGTAGAGTTTTCACACACTTGGCTTTTATTTATGTTTTTCTTTGCCTTTTTCTCCTCTATTCCATTCTTAAATGAATTCTAACATTTTGGTTGTTTCTCAATTTATGTCCTTTCCGAGGTAACGATAATTTCGGTATTATCACCTAGTTTTCATCGTTCATAAATATGTATAAACATGATTTTGAGTTCATTTAATTGAAATTTTTTCAAATTTTCACAAAATTTGGCAAATAAACTAAGTGTAAACCCGAGAGAATTTATAACCCTTCCCCACACTTGAGATCATGCAATGCCCTCATTTGCATGAAATCAGACTATAATTATAAATTCATGAGGGTGATTAGTGTAGAAAAGTGATTAAAAATACCCAGTTTGTAAGCATATTATTTTACATCACATTTAATATTTTGCGCCTTGTCATCAAAATTAGTAGCTTTTTGTTGAACTTAATGACAGTCTTTGAAAGTGCGCTGTTTTACCCTGTTGTGTACATAACATAAAATACAAACATATATACATATTTTTGAAATTTGGTATATAACCCCTACGTTCAAAAATTAATATAATATTTTTTTTTTTGCATACTTTAGATCAATAAAATTAAATGATAACAAAATTTGTCGCCCCGCCCTCGGGTAAAGTAATTTCGGCTCAACGACATAGTCTTTAACTCACGACGAATTTTAGAAATCATTTTTTAAACTTAATGAATTAAAGTAAATTTTGTTTTTAAAAACTTAAATTAAAATGCATATTAATTTCATAAAAAAAACCTACAAAACAAAAATTCAGAATGGAGGGAGAAAACTAGTTCTTTAGTGTCTGCTAGCGGAAAAGACCAATCGGGTTCCATTCTCGGAACTACACGAGAACAGAACAACTAACTCTAGATAGCATTTTCTTTTTAGAACATTTGAATCTCCCCACACTTAGGTAGCCGTGGTGTCAAAATTGTGATTAACTTCATCGTTAATTTCTCTTGGTCCATAATCAACTTGCATATCCGTGACTTTTTCTTTAAGCCATTGGTCGGATTCCTGTGTAATATCCACAATTTCAACTAGTTTCTCCTTTTCTTTAGGTGATAGATTGGATACTAACCGGTTATATAACTTAAAGTTCCCCTTGGTTCTAGCATCGCGAATCCGTTTAATAAGTTTCTTCATTGAACTATTAATAACGGGATCATTTAATTTCGTATCAACAACGGGGTTCTTTGTTATCATGTCATCATTAGGTGTTACTTCATTTTCCCCACACTTAGGCGTTTCATTATTGCTAAGTATTACCGTTGGAGTTGGTAAAACCACATGGTTCTTACCAATTGTTTTTACTGGTTCAACGGTTTTGGCTGGTGGAGATTTAGACTTTCGAATCATAAAGGTGATCGATTTGTCACCACTTTTAAGTGTCATTCTTCCATTTCCTACATCAAATAACGCCTTGGTGGACGCTAAGAATGGCCGACCTAAAATTAGAGGAATGTTTGGGTCCTCTTCTATGTCAATGACAATAAATTCGACTAGAAAGGTTAAATTGCCTACTTGAACGGGTAGGTTGTCAGCAATTCCAACTGGGTGCTTAATGGTTTGATCAAAGAGTCGAACACTCATATCCGTTGGACTTAACTTACCTACACCTAATCTCTTATATAAGGAAAGAGGCATAACACTTACACTTGCACCTAAATCTGCTAGTGCATCATACATGACACAATCACTAAGTAGACAAGGAACAATAAATTCACCCGGATCACCTACCCTAGGTGGAGGTTTTGGTGGAACTGTCTTCACCGGGTTTATATTTACGGCTTTTGTTTCTTGCACTTTCTTATTCTTTTTCTTCTTCTTCTTTCCAGAGGTATCACAATCTTTATTACCTATCACTTGCTCATACTCAACTCCTTTTCTTGGAAACGGGATGGGTGGTTTGTATGGTGCCACCACTGGCTTTACATACTCGGGTGGTGGTGGTGTAACTTCTTCATTGTTACTCTCATCTAAAACCTTCCCATCTTTTGGTGCTGGTTTTTCAGAATTCGTTGAAACCATATTAACATTCTCATTCCGAGGATTTACTTCAGTATTACTCGGTAGCTTTCCTTGTTCCCTCTCACTCATCATGCTAGCAAGAGTACCTACGTGTTTTTCAAGATTCAAAATGGAAGCTTGTTGAGTTCTTAATGACTGATCAAACCTCTCGTTCGTTTGGGTTTGAGATGTAATGAATTGTATTTGAGATTCAATCAGCTTTGCCATCATTTCTTCTAGATTTGGATTTTTCTCTTCGGGTTGTTGTGGTGGTTTATACAAGCTAGGTCTTTGTTGATTGAAAGTGTTGTTTTGAGTCGGTTGGTTATTCGGACCTTGTTGGTTATACCAGTTATTTTCGGGTCCTTTTGGATTGTAAAGAATGTTTTGATTTCGATTTAAGTTTAGCCTTGGCGGTTGATAATTATTTTGATAATTATTTCCCGGCCTTTGGTTCATATAGGAAACATTCTCTCGTTGTTCCATCGTTGGTTCAATGTGACAATCTTTCAATAAGTGTGGTCCACCGCATTGCTCACAACTGATTCGTATTGCGTGAATATCTTTATTCATCTTTTCCATTCGTCTTTCGAAAGCATCTATTTTTGCGGAAACGGAATCAAAGTCATGGCTAGAATCGGCTCTAGCCGCTTTAGATGATCGAAAGATATCTTTTTCTTGGTGCCACTCATGCGAGTGGGAGGCTGTGTTATCAATAATTTTGTAAGCTTCAGTTGCGGTTTTCTTCATAATGGATCCACCAGCGGTTATGTCGATGTCTTTTCGTGTGGCGATGTCTACGCCTTTATAGAAGATTTGTACTATTTGAAAAGTATCTAATCCGTGTTGAGGACATCCTCTCAACATCCTTCCGAATCTTGTCCATGCCTCATATAATGTTTCATTTGGATTTTGCGCGAACGTAACAATTTCTCCTTGAAGTCTCACGGCTTTGGATGCCGGAAAGAATCGTTTAAGAAAATTTTCAACTAAAACATCCCATGTGTCAATCGCCCCTTCAGGTAACGATTCTAACCAATCTTTGGCTTCTCCCTTTAAAGTCCAGGGAAATAACATGAGATAGATTTGTTCGTCTTCCACTTCTCGGATTTTGAATAGTGTACAAATTCTATTAAACGTACGAAGATGTTCGTTTGGGTCTTCATTCGGCGCACCACTGAATTGGCATTGATTAGTCACCATGTGTAGAATTTGTCCTTTGATTTCATAACCTGGAGCATTAATGTCTGGCTTAATAATGGCGTGACCTTGGCCCGTGCGTGTGGCTCTCATTCGGTCTTCCATACTTAGAGGTTCCAGATTTTCCATAATTGAATTTGTTGAATACGAATCACTAGAAGATTCTGATTTAATGGTTTGTGGTTCAGGAGGAATGATTAGTGGTTCAGGATCTCTGAATTGTCCTTGAATATCCTCCGGGTTCTTAGTTGTGAAGTCGGGTTCAAAAGATGGATTGTCGGAAATTTGAGTTGGAGTTCTTGGTCGACTAGTTGACGATTCTAAAGAAAAATCAACGGCGGCAATATTGGCTAGATGTCTTGATCTGGTTACAGGCGGTGAACGTATGAAAGGTGGTGAACGTTTTGCTCGGTGCATTCACAGAATATCCTATTAGTTATAAAAATAAGAAAAACTTATATAAGTTGTCCAATTAATAGACTTTTCTGATTTTGCCCACGTTTCGAATAGCCAAAAGATGCAGCAGGAAGCCAGAACCCTTTAAATCGGAAGCCCACAACTTGCCACTAACAAATCCAACTATTACTACGAACCAGAAAAATGTCAACGTCTATTAACTTAACCGCTTAAATAATTTTTCTTTCCGTTTGAAGAATTAGATAAGAAGTAAAGAAAATTCTATATCCTATAACTAGAGCGTCGAGAAATAAGAAAGAAAAAGATTGCGCGTCGAAAAGTGTCGAAAAATAAAAAGGTCGAAAAATAAGCGTCGAAAAATAAAAATAAGAAGGTAGCACGAAAAATGGCGTCGCAAAATTCTAAAGCACCTAAATCTTAGTCTAAGGAATAAGCACTTAAGGGATTTTACGGCAAAGCCTAAAAATCTAGAAATAAAAAAAATAACTACGCCAAAAATAAACTTAATACTAAAAGTTGCGACTATAATCTAAAAATCTAAAGGTAATAAAACTTAAAAAAAAAAATATTATTATTTATTATTTTTTTAAAAATTTTTTTTTTTTTTAAAAAAAAACGATTTTTTTTTTAAAAACGAATTTTTTTTTTCTTAAAAAAAACGTTTTTTTTTTACAAATTTTTTTTTTTTTATAAAAAACGAATTTTTTTTTCTTTAAAAAAAACATTTTTTTTACACAAATTTTTTTTTAACTCATTTACTATTCATGAATAGTAAATGAAAAGAAATTAATTAATTTACTATTCACATGAAAGCGACATTATAGAAATTATTAATTATAAGTTACATAATATACCCCTGAAGTATTTAATAAATACGACTTTTTTAAAATTTACGTATCAAATTTTGATTCTAAAATATTATTATATTATTATATTCTATCTAAAATATTATTATATTATTATATTCTATTTCAATATTATTATATTATTATATTTTATTTCAATATTATTATATTTAAAAATATAGCGTTTTAGCGCTCCCCGGCAGCGGCGCCAAAAACTTGATGTTGTAGCGTGAGGGTACGAAATAGTATTAATTTTACTACGAAATACTACAAAATATTACACAAGTTTTAATTATTTTACGGATGGATATACCTAAACCTTGCTGCAACACTTATAGGCAGTGTACCTAATCGTAGAGTAGTGTAGTTTTTAGTAAGTCCGGTTCGTTCCACAGGGAGCTCGTGAAGTTTAACGCTATATTTTTATAAAACTATATTTTTACAAAAATATATAAATATAAGTAGTATTATTATTATTATAAAAGGGGGTTTTTACCGTTTAGTGACCGGTTTGTCGATTCTATATTTTAAGCGCAAAGATAAATGACGATAATTCAAGTGCGTAAAATAATGACAATAAATAAAATGACAGTAAATAAAATTGCGAGTAATAAAATGACAGTAAATAAAGATACGATGAGAAATACAATAAAAGAATTATGCTTATTTAAACTTCCGTAATCATGATGTTTGACGTGTTGATTTTAATTTATTACCATGGGTTAATTGTCCTTTGTCCTGGTTTATTTGATACGTCTATCTGGTTTTTGTCCATAATAGTCCATCGGTCATAAATATAAAGTGCGAGTATCCTCGTCAAATTACCCTTATACCCGAAGTCAAATATTCCAACTGATTAAGGATTTAAACTGTGACGCAGTTATCACTTCTGTCAACAATTACACCAGTTATCACTGTATGTAATCCACCCATGTTTTAATTAGTTTATGAATATTAATTCATCCACTTGATCAGAATGAATAATCAATTACCCAACCCAATTGATTAATTAAATGATTATAACAGATTCCATATGAACGTCACTAAATAGGACAACCATAATCATTATTAATTATTAGGTTAATTAATTTGAAGATAGGTTCGACAGACTCCAATGAGTTGTCACTCAATTAGACAATACCCCCCATCTATTAATAGTCAATAGTCCAATTTCCACAAGTGTCGGTCTTTTGCCCAAACCTTAATTATGGTCCAAAGTTCAATAACCCCATCTTAATATTTTAGCCTAACATCACGATTACTTTGGCTCAAATAAGCATAATAATAACTTAGTTATGAGACATTAATTTAAAAAGGAAGAACATAACTTACAATGATTATTTATAGCGTAGCGTTACACGGACAGAGTTCCGACTTAAAACCCGTTAAACATTTGTTACACTACCCCAAAATTATTATTAAACTTAAAATTAAAATTAATATTATAAATATAAATATATATGTTACAAAGAAAGAGAATTGAAAAGGTGTATCTAAATCATCGATTTAGATGGCCTTTTATAGGCAAATGATAAATTGAAATTTTCACTTATGACCCCTGAACTATGCTCAATTAACAACTTTTTAATATTTAATATTATTCTTATTATGAATTATTTAAATATTATATTATATTCTTGTGCATAGTTGACTTGTACTTTCAGATCCGTTGCGTTGAGCGTTGAAAGTTGGTTCATGTGTCGGTTCTGGATTTTCGAACGTCCTTTCGCACAATTTTATATCGTGTACTTTGCGCTTTGTAACTTGTACTCTTGTCGTTTTTAGACGTTCCTCATCAATAATTTGAACCTTTTTTATTGTATCTTGTACTTTTTAGCTTTTTGGACCTTTGCGTCTTCAATTCGTCATTTTCGCCTTTTGTCTTCGCACTTATTAAATATAAACGAATATTACTTGAAAATGGAACAATTGCAACTAAAATCTTGTCTTTCTTGGGGAATAATGCTATGAAATATATGTTCCTTTTTAGCCTTATCAATATCCCCACACTTGAGCGTTGCTTGTCCTCAAGCAATACAGTCTTGAAATAAAAACATACTAGAATCACTTCTTTATTCTTCACACTTTATACATCAGTGATTTTGATACGGTGTTATAAACAATGATAGTAACGATAGAACCATGGTTAAAGGTGGTTGTGCCATCCACAGTTGCCTCGGGTTTAGGTCAACGACACTTGCAATCAAATAGCCGATTTACTTTCGGTTTCCAAAGCAAAGTGCACATTTGAAAGGCGGTTTGAAGTCCCACATAACTATAAAAATGTAGATCCTTAAGGAAATTGGATCTTTATGAAAACATTTGAACTTTTGAAAATTCAAGCTAGATTTTACCCTAGACAAGTTTTCTGATTTGATCCACCATCGGTGTTGCAAAATATATTTGTGGATCAATATTTTGGCTAAAAACTTTTAGGCTCGTGTAATCCACTGCTATCCCTGTATCGGAAAGCACACATCCAGTTTACTTGTTCCGTATATTACCTTTCGGCAAACTACCGTCCGGTTGTAAAGGAAAGCGATGAACAAGAAACTGTTAAGGCAATGTCTAATGACATGCATTTGTTTATGGTCTTTTTAATGTGTCGGATGCTAGTACTATCCTTGGTATGAGCAATAGTAAAGATCATCCTATAATTTTTCGGTCTGGCACAAGGTCATGTCTCCGACCATGCTATGCAACCACCGTTCTTACGGTTGACACCCGATTTGGTTCAGGTGACCTAATGAATTCCAGGTGAATTCCTAGGATTTTACGTTCAATGGTAATGAACGCATTGAAAATGGGTTTTCAGAAAACAAATCGGTTTGTATTTTTGATCAAAATATTTTCTCGTTCAAGCCCGAGTTTAGATATCATTGAATTCCATGAGTTTGAATTCTCAATCTTTAAGGTCAATCTCAAGGATTGAGTAATATCAGTCTTAAAAGCTGATTTTTAATCTTTTAAGGAGATTATCCTTTCTGGGGATCTGATTCATTAGTCTTATCAAGCTAATTTGCACGGTGCCCCCCCATTGTACGAGATAAATCCTTCTCATGGTTAGGATAAATCTGACCACTTGGCGACCCTGTTTGATGCTGAGGTCCATGGATTTCCTGCTGATTTTAGAGATGACTTTTCTAGATTTTTCGTCAACCTACAGCTGGTCTGGACGACAACTTCTTGACCTAAATCAAGAAGCGCGTGTCTTTTTCGGAAGACTTTACTTCCTTCTAATGATGGAATTGATTCATCGTGTAGATCCATCTCTTCTTTTCTTTCATCGGGTAAAACAGTTGATTATCGTCCAAAACAAAAGTATTTTCAATTGTTTGTACAAAAATATGTGATATATTTTGAATAACTTGGTAGAGTTTTCACACACTTGGCTTTTATTTATGTTTTTCTTTGCCTTTTTCTCCTCTATTCCATTCTTAAATGAATTCTAACATTTTGGTTGTTTCTCAATTTATGTCCTTTCCGAGGTAACGATAATTTCGGTATTATCACCTAGTTTTCATCGTTCATAAATATGTATAAACATGATTTTGAGTTCATTTAATTGAAATTTGGTCAAATTTTCACAAAATTTGGCAAATAAACTAAGTGTAAACCCGAGAGAATTTATAACCCTTCCCCACACTTGAGATCATGCAATGCCCTCATTTGCATGAAATCAGACTATAATTATAAATTCATGAGGGTGATTAGTGTAGAAAAGTGATTAAAAATACCCAGTTTGTAAGCATATTATTTTACATCACATTTGATATTTTGCGCCTTGTCATCAAAATTAGTAGTTTTTTGTTGAACTTAATGACAGTCTTTGAAAGTGCGCTGTTTTACCCTGTTGTGTACATAACATAAAATACAAACATATATACATATTTTTGAAGTTTGGTATATAACCCCTACGTTCAAAAATTAATATAATATTTTTTTTTTTGCATACTTTAGATCAATAAAATTAAATGATAACAAAATTTGTCGCCCCGCCCTCGGGTAAAGCAATTTCGGCTCAACGACCTAGTCTTTAACTCACGACGAATTTTAGAAATCATTTTTTAAACTTAATGAATTAAAGTAAATTTTGTTTTTAAAAACTTAAATTAAAATGCATATTAATTTCATAAAAAAACCTACAAAACAAAAATTCAGAATGGAGGGAGAAAACTAGTTCTTTAGTGTCTGCTAGCGGAAAAGACCAATCGGGTTCCATTCTCGGAACTACACGAGAACAGAACAACTAACTCTAGATAGCATTTTCTTTTTAGAACATTTGAATCTCCCCACACTTAGGTAGCCGTGGTGTCAAAATTGTGATTAACTTCATCGTTAATTTCTCTTGGTCCATAATCAACTTGCATATCCGTGACTTTTTCTTTAAGCCATTGGTCGGATTCCTGTGTAATATCCACAATTTCAACTAGTTTCTCCTTTTCTTTAGGTGATAGATTGGATACTAACCGGTTATATAACTTAAAGTTCCCCTTGGTTCTAGCATCGCGAATCCGTTTAATAAGTTTCTTCATTGAACTATTAATAACGGGATCATTTAATTTCGTATCAACAACGGGGTTCTTTGTTATCATGTCATCATTAGGTGTTACTTCATTTTCCCCACACTTAGGTGTTTCATTATTGCTAAGTATTACCGTTGGAGTTGGTAAAACCACATGGTTCTTACCAATTGTTTTTACTGGTTCAACGGTTTTGGCTGGTGGAGATTTAGACTTTCGGATCATAAAGGTGATCGATTTGTCACCACTTTTAAGTGTCATTCTTCCATTTCCTACATCAAATAACGCCTTGGTGGACGCTAAGAATGGCCGACCTAAAATTAGAGGAATGTTTGGGTCCTCTTCTATGTCAATGACAATAAATTCGACTAGAAAGGTTAAATTGCCTACTTGAACGGGTAGGTTGTCAGCAATTCCAACTGGGTGCTTAATGGTTTGATCAAAGAGTCGAACACTCATATCCGTTGGACTTAACTTACCTACACCTAATCTATTATATAAGGAAAGAGGCATAACACTTACACTTGCACCTAAATCTGCTAGTGCGTCATACATGACACAATCACTAAGTAGACAAGGAACAATAAATTCACCCGGATCACCTACCCTAGGTGGAGGTTTTGGTGGAACTGTCTTCACCGGGTTTATATTTACGGCTTTTGTTTCTTGTACTTTCTTATTCTTTTTCTTCTTCTTCTTTCCAGAGGTATCACAATCTTTATTACCTATCACTTGCTCATACTCAACTCCTTTTCTTGGAAACGGGATGGGTGGTTTGTATGGTGCCACCACTGGCTTTACATACTCGGGTGGTGGTGGTGTAACTTCTTCATTGTTACTCTCATCTAAAACCTTCCCATCTTCTGGTGCTGGTTTTTCAGAATTCGTTGAAACCATATTAACATTCTCATTCCGAGGATTTACTTCAGTATTACTCGGTAGCTTTCCTTGTTCCCTCTCACTCATCATGCTAGCAAGAGTACCTACGTGTTTTTCAAGATTCAAAATGGAAGCTTGTTGAGTTCTTAATGACTGATCAAACCTCTCATTCGTTTGGGTTTGAGATGTAATGAATTGTGTTTGAGATTCAATCAGCTTTGCCATCATTTCTTCTAGATTTGGCTTTTTCTCTTCGGGTTGTTGTGGTGGTTTATACAAGCTAGGTCTTTGTTGATTGAAAGTGTTGTTTTGAGTCGGTTGGTTATTCGAACCTTGTTAGTTATACCAGTTATTTTCGGGTCCTTTTGGATTGTAAAGAATGTTTTGATTTCGAGGGAATTAGGTTGCATTAGTGAGTCAAGACCCGACCTAGTAGGATTCACTAATAGGACTAATCTACAACTTGCTAGTTTACTTGTTTCTGCGGAACTTACTGCATGCTGCTGCTTACTTTTGCTACTATATGCCGTATACTGCTACATGTTTACTTTACTGCATGCTACTATATGCTTCGATTGCATAATACTTCTGTACGATTTGTTATTATTGCCATGCTACTTACTGCTATACGTGATCTAGACTGTCGTGGTTACTTTGCCTAATACGTGCTTGCTTTATGACTTACTGACATGGAAAAAGTTATTTTTCCTTGTTCAGATGTTGGATGCCCCGCCCACTATCATTCTCTTGAAGAGCGACTCGGACTCATCGGCCACCTCACCTACCGTTGTTGCTGACTCGATCCCGTCATCTACACCTTCCAGTGACTCCGGCTCTTCATCCTCCGGAGCTAGTAGCCATGCACCCGGCCCAGTGATTTCCTCAGACGAAGCCGAGGACCTACAGGAGATTCCAGCTCCACTTGTCCCAGGACCCTCGGAGCCACAGCACCATTCCGGTGGTGCTGTAATTCCTGCGGAACTTGGGGAAGGTCCAGTCCGTAATGATCATAACCATTGGTGCCGACGCTTTTCTGATGGACGTCTCGTGCTGATCGGGCCCGCCAGATACCGATAGATGATGGCCGCCTGAGGAGAGCCACCCCTGCAGCCACCCCCAGCCGATCTAGATGACACATCATCCGCCGATTCTTCATCCGACGACTCATCCTCTGACGACTCTAGTGACGAGGATTCAGATGAGGACCCTGATGATGCACCTGTACATCCACCCTCCACCTCGCCAAAGAAGCGGTACCGTTTCGATGGTACCGTCATTCCAGGGATTAATTTAGGTCGACCATTCGTTGACGCTCATGGTTGGCATCGTAGGGTTACCGCCTGTAAGCGGCTTGTGCCGTATCCTGCTGATCCCTTCATCCGTAAGCCTTACCGCTATGCACCATCTACTTCTGGAGCTGGACCGTCTGCACCACCGGCACCACCTGCACCATCAGCACCGCCTGCTCCGCCAGCCCTACCATCTCCCTCTGTCGAGGAACTGATGAGGGAGGTGGAGATCCTCCGTGCTCGGGTAACTGAGCTCGAGGACCAGATGTCCCACGTATTGGACATCCTACACCCACCGTCACCATTGAAATGTCCCGTTCATATTGATTATAAACGTTCCATATTAATTGATTTCGTTGCGAGGTTTCGACCTCTATATGAGACGTTTTTCAAAGACTGCATTCATTTTTAAAACAACCATAACCTTTATTTTATCAATAAAGGTTTTAAAAGCATTACGTAGATTATCAAATAATGATAATCTAAAATATACTATTTACACATGACCATTACATAATGGTTTACAATATAAATATATTACATCGACATATGTTTCTTGAATGCAGTTTTTACACAATATCATACAAACATGGACTCCAAATCTTGTCCTTATTTTAGTATGCAACAGCGGAAGCTCTTAGTATTCACCTGAGAATAAACATGCTTTAAACGTCAACAAAAATGTTGGTGAGTTATAGGTTTAACCTATATATATCAAATCGTAACAATAGACCACAAGATTTCGTATTTCAATACACATCCCATACATAGAGATAAAAATCATTCATATGGTGAACACCTGGTAACCGACATTAACAAGATGCATATATAAGAATATCCCCATCATTCCGGGACACCCTTCGGATATGATATAAATTTCGAAGTACTAAAGCCTCCAGTACTTTAGATGGGGTTTGTTAGGCCCAATAGATCTATCTTTAGGATTTGCGTCAATTAGGGTGTCTATTCCCTAATTCTTAGATTACCAGACTTAATAAAAAGGGGCATATTCGATTTTGATAATTCAACCATAGAATGTAGTTTCACGTACTTGTGTCTATTTTGTAAATCATTTATAAAACCTGCATGTATTCTCATCCCAAAAATATTAGATTTTAAAAATGGGACTATAACTCACTTTCACAGATATTTCCTTCCTCGGAAATAAGACTTGGCCAAGGATTGATTCACGAACCTAAACAAATATGTACATATATATCAAAGTATGATCAAAATATAATTACAACCATTTTTATTATGTTTTAAAGATTTGAGTGTATTAAGTCAGCTGTTCTAGTTAATAACCTACAACTAGTTGTCCACAGGTAGATGTACAGAAATAAATCGATATATATTATCTTGAATCAATCCACGACCCAGTGTATACACGTCTCAGGCTAGATCACAACTCAAAGTATATATATTTTTTGGAATCAACCTCAACCCTGTATAGCTAACTCCAACATTACTGCATATAGAGTGTCTATGGTTGTTCCAAATAATATATATACATGGGTCGATATGATATGTCAAAACATTTGCATACGTGTCTATAGTATCCCAAGATTACATAATATATTAGAATACATGTATAATACAATATAAGTTAGCTAGGATATGATTTGTATAGATTTGTTAAACATTTCCCGTAGCTAAAAAGATCAAAAATATCCAATCTTGTTTTACCCATAACTTCTTCATTTTAAATCCGTTTTGAGTGAATCAAATTGCTATGGTTTCATATTGAACTCTAATTTAAGAATACAAACAGAAAAACTATAGGTTTATAGTTGAAAATTTAAGTTACATGTCAATTACTAAAGAGGTAGTCATTTCCTTCGAAAGAACGACATCTTGATGACCATCTTGAAAAACATACTTTCACTTTGAGTTTAACCAAGATTTTTGGATATAGTTTCATGTTCATATGAAAAATCATTTTCCCAGAAGAACAACTTTTAAATCAAAGTTTATCATAGTTTTTAATTATCCAAACCAAAACAGCCCCCGGTTTCACTACGACGGCGTATATCCGATTTTATGGTGTTCATCGTGTTTCCAAGTTTTAAATCATTAAGTTAGCATATCATATAGATATAGAACATGTGTTTAGTTGATTTTAAAATTCAAGTTAGAAGGATTAACTTTTGTTTGCGAACAAGTATAGAATTAACTAAACTATGTTCTAGTGATTACAAGTTTAAACCTTCGAATAAGATAGCTTTATATGTATGAATCGAATGATGTTATGAACATCATTACTACCTCAAGTTTTCTGGATAAAACTACTGGAAATGAGAAAAATGGATCTAGCTTCAAAGGATCCTTGAATGGCTTGAAAGTTCTTGAAGCAGAATCATGACACGAAAACAGTTCAAGTAAGATTTTCACTCGAAATAAGATTGTTATAGTTGTAAAAATTGAATCAAAGTTTGAATATGAATATTACCTTAAATTAGAAATATAACCTACTGTAAATAACAAAGGTTCCTTGATCTTAGATGATTACTTGAAATGGATTAGAAAGCTTGGAAGTAGACTTGCAAACTTGGAAGTATTCTTGATTTTTATGAAACTATACTTATGGAATTTATGAAGAACACTTAGAACTTGAAGATGGAACTTGAGAGAGATCAATTAGATGAAGAAAATTGAAGAATGAAAGTGTTTGTAGGTGTTTTTGGTCGTTGGTATATGGATTAGATATAAAGGATATGTAATTTTGTCTTCATGTAAATAAGTCATGAATGATTACTAATATTTTTGTAATTTTATGAGATATTTCATGCTAGTTGCCAAATGATGGTTCCCACATGTGTTAGGTGACTCACATGGGCTGCTAAGAGCTGATCATTGGAGTGTATATACCAATAGTACATACATCTAAAAGCTGTGTATTGTACGAGTACGAATACGGGTGCATACGAGTAGAATTGTTGACGAAACTGAACGAGGATGTAATTGTAAGCATTTTTGTTAAGTATAAGTACTTTGATATGTGTCTTGAAGTCTTTCAAAAGTGTAAGAATACATATTAAAACACAACATGTATATACATTCTAATGGAGTCGTTAAGTCTTCGTTAGTCGTTACATGTAAGTGTTGTTTTGAAACCTTTAAGTTAACGATCTCAATTAATGTTGTTAACCCAATGTTTATTATATCAAATGAGATGTTAAATTATTATGTTATCATGATATTATGATGTATGAATATCTCTTAATATGATATATACATTAAAATATCGTTACAACGATAATCGTTACATATAAGTCTCGTTTCGTAATTCTTGAGTTAGTAGTCTTGTTTTTACATATGTAGTTCATTGTTAACACACTTAATGATATATTTAAATATCATTTTATCATGTTAAATATAGTGTATCAATATCTTAATATGATACATATGTATTTAGTAGACGTTATCATAATGATAATCGTTATATATATCATTTCGAGTTTCTTAACTTAAATCTCATTTCTTATGTATATCACACATTGTTAATATACTTAGTAAGATACTTACTCATAATAATCTCATGTCAACCATATATATATGTCTATATATACCACAACATGTAGTTTTTTTTACAAATTTGTAACGTTCGTGAATCGCCAGTCAACTTGGGTGATCAATTGTATATTTAATCAAGTCTTAACAAGTTTGATTGCTTAACACGTTGGAAACATTTAGTCATGTAAATATCAATCTCAGTTAATATATATAAACATGGAAAAGTTTGGGTCACTACAACCGTAGGGTATTTGTAGTAGATTTCATTATGTAATCTAGTTGTAGTTTCATGTTTCACTTATGTATTGTACGAACCTATGCGGATGTATGCAACTTATTATTAATGAATGGAACTTTGTGTTGTTCAATTCTTGCACAGTGTTCTATTTACGTTACTGTGTGATGACTTTGTGGTATCTAAATCTATTTGCGTTACTTAATTAGCATGTGTTGTGTTGATTCCATGCTGGTTACCATATACTGTATTATTACTATTTGAATACTAGATTTTGACTTGAGTCAAAATTTTTGTTTTGAACATCAATGGCAAACCGAAGATCAACGCCAACCACAACACAGATTGAGGAAATGATCAATGAACGAGTTGTCGCAGCTTTAGCGGAAATGAACCCCCAAGCTCCACCACCACCGGTTATCCAGCCCATTCGTAATGGGTGTACATACAAAGAGTTTCAAAGCTGCAAGCCTCACAACTTTAGTGGAACTGAGGGGCCGATTGGTCTCACTAGATGGTTTGAGAAACTAGAATCTGTGTTTCGAGTTAGTAACTGCTCAGAGGCGAACAAAACCAAGTATGCCTCATGTACGCTGTCTGACGGCGCACTAACTTGGTGGAACACATTGGCTTAAGCAAAGGGTATTGATGAGGCATTTGCTACCCCATGGGTGGAATTTAAAGGGGCCCTGATTGAGGAATATTGCCCTAGGACAGAGATCCAGAAAATAGAGATAGAGTTTATGCAGTTGAAGGTTGTGGGAAATGATCTCGATGGTTACAACCATAGGTATCTGGAATTAGCCCTAATGTGTCCTACCATGGTTACCCTGGAGTTTAAGCGTATGGAAAGGTACTTGTGGGGACTTCCTAAGTCCATTAAGAGAAATGTCACCTCGTCTAAGCCACCTAATGTCCCGGAAGCAATGCGCATGGCACATACCTTAATGAACTAAATCATCATCGATAAACCGGAAAGAGCGAAATCCGAAGCGGGTAGTAGTGATAAGCGTAAGTGGGATAACAACAAGGGGAGAGCCTATGATCAAACCCCCGCTAAGAGGCACAACAACGGTGGGAATCCCAACCCAAACACAAGCTCAAACCCCAACTACAAGGGTACTCTACCACAATGCAAGAGGTGCTACAAGCACCATACCGAGTACTGCAATGTGGTTGGTGAAAAGTGCAAGAAGACCGGGCATATTGGCAAGGACTGTAAGATCACCACCATGACTGGGAAGCCGAACCCCATTGGACCGAGAAAGTGCTATGAATGCGGACAGACGGGCCACTTCAGAAATGAGTGTGCCAACAAATGAAAGGACGGCGGACAACCGCGTGGCAGAGCTTTCAATGTAAATGCAAGGGACGCCCGTGAGAACCTCGACTGGGTCACAGGTATATTCGCTATCAACAATCTATTAGCTTCTGTTCTGTTTGATACTGGTGTTGATAGAAGTTATGTATGTAGACACTTTTGCGATAAGATAAATTGGTCGTTAGTTCCTTTAAAGGAGAGTATGCTTGTAGGGGTAGCCAATGGGAAATGATAATGCTAAAAACGAACATATATTTCATAGCATTATTTCTCAAGAAAGACAAGCTTTTAGTTGCAATTGTTCTATTTACAAGTGATATTCGTTTAAATAATAAAAGGTGAAGGCAAAAGACAGATTCGACGAATTGAAGACGCA
The DNA here is from genome assembly GCF_046630445.1 of Rutidosis leptorrhynchoides. Taxonomy (NCBI): domain Eukaryota; kingdom Viridiplantae; phylum Streptophyta; class Magnoliopsida; order Asterales; family Asteraceae; genus Rutidosis; species Rutidosis leptorrhynchoides. The sequence goes on from NC_092337.1 coordinate 300,845,574, forward strand.
AACGACCAAAAAGCTCAAAAGTACAAAAGACAATCAAAAAGGTTCCAATTATTGATAAGAAACGTCTCGAAATTACAAGAGTACAAGATTCAAAACGCAAAGTACAAAATATTAAATTGTACGCAAGGACGTTCGAAAATCCGGAACCGGGACCAGAGTCAACTCTTAACGCTCGACGCAACGGACTAAAAATTACAAGTTAACTATGTATATAAATATAATATAATATATAATTAATTATATTAATTATATATATATTATATTTATAAATAAAAACCGTCGGCAGAGAAAGACTCCAAAGGGACTGAGCTGTAAATTCATTCTCCGCGACTCGCGGAGTTTGAAGAGGATTTCACCGCGAGTCGCGGAGCCCCCAGTTTTCCCTATAAAGCAAACCGAATTCTGATCATTTTCATCCATCTTTTTCTTCTTCTTCTCATACGTAAAATATATATATATATTTATAATTTATATTTTAATTTTAATTATAATTCTAATAATAAGGGTATGTTAGCGAATGTTGTAAGGGTGTAAGTCGAAATTCTGTCCGTGTAACGCTACGCTATTTTTAATCATTGTAAGTTATGTTCAACCTTTTTATATTAATGTCTCGTAGCTAAGTTATTATTATGCTTATTTAAAACGAAGTAATCATTATGTTGGGCTAATTACTAAAATTGGGTAATTGGGCTTTGTACCATAATTGGGGTTTGGACAAAAGAACGACACTTGTGGAAATTAGACTATGGGCTATTAATGGGCTTTATATTTGTTTAACTAAATGAAAGTTTGTTAATGTTAATATAAAGATTTACAATTGGGCGTCCCTATAAATTACCATATACACTCGATCGGACACGATGGGCGGAGTATTTATATGTACGAATAATCGTTCATTTAACCGGACACGGGAATGGATTAATAGCCACTAGAATAATTAAAACAGGGGTGAAATTACATTTAAGGGTAATTGGTGTAATTGCTAACAAAGTAGTAAAACCTTGGTTTACACGCAGTTGATAACCTGGTGTATTCATTAAACAAAGTATTAAAACCTTGTTACAATTCGAATCCCCAATTAGTTGGAATATTTAACTTCGGGTATAAGGATAATTTGACGAGGACACTCGCACTTTATATTTATGACTGATGGACTGTTATGGACAAAAACCAGACGGACATATTAAATAATCCAGGACAAAGGACAATTAACCCATGGGCATAAAACTAAAATCAACACGTCAAACATCATGATTACGGAAGTTTAAATAAGCATAATTCTTTTATTTCATATTTAATTTCCTTTATTTTATATTTAATTGCACTTCTAAATATCGCATTTTTATTATTATTGTATTTAATTGCACTTTTAATTATCGTACTTTTTAATTATCGCAAATTTATTTTATCGCACTTTTATTATTCGCAATTTCATTATCGTTATTTACTTTATGCTTAATTTAAGTCTTGTATTTATTTCTAATATTTTACATTTCGTTTTAACTGCGACTAAAGTTTTAAAATCGACAAACCGGTCATTAAACGGTAAAAACCCCCCTTTATAATAATAATATTACTTATATATATATATGTATTTTTATAAAAGTAAACTAATATAGCGTTGAGCTTTGTTTAAAAAAAAGATTCCCTGTGGAACGAACCGGACTTACTAAAAACTACACTACTGTACGATTAGGTACACTGCCTATAAGTGTTGTAGCAAGGTTTAAGTATATCCATTCTATAAATAAATAAATATCTTGTGTAAAATTGTATCGTATTTAATAGTTTTTCCTAGTAAAATATAAACTATTTCGTATACCTTAGCTTTGACATCAAGTATTTTTGGCGCCGCTGCCGGGGAAATCTCTTAAACGACGGAAGCGCAACGCTAATAAAAAAAAAAAAGAGAGAGATTTTTAGTTAACTTTTATTAAAATTCGTTTTTGTAAAAATACGTTTTAATTATTCAAAAATATAAAAAGAAAAACAAAAATATAAGTATTTTTAAGATTTTGTTAAATATTTAAGTTTTATAAGTTTCTTTATTTTTATTTTAGTTTATAAAAATATAAGTTTTATTTAAATATCTTTTATTTATTTAAAAACAGAAAACAGAAAATAAAAAAAAATAAATAAAGAAAAACGCGTCGAATTTAATAAGCTGTCATCTGAATTTCTGAACCCCGCGACTCGCGGGGTTTTCTGCATTAATTACCGCGACTCGCGGAGTGACTCTGACACGCGACAGAACCCTAATTCAGCATTAATTACGGGTTATTTAATAATTATTATTATTATTAACCCTAATTATTATTATTATTATAATTAATTTTATTTTAACTTTTACTTTTTATTTAATTTATGTATTTAGTATTAATTAGTTTTATTAAATTGTAAAATTAGTAGTTTTATTAAATAAATAATAAAAAAATAATATTTTTATAAAAATTGTAATTTTTACAACTTTTTGTATATTTTTATATTTTGTCCCTTTTTAATTGTTTTAGCGTAACTTTTGTATTTTTAGCTCATATTTAGTTTTAAACTTAGTTTTTGCTATAGTTATTTTTACTCCTAGATTTTTAGGCTTTGCCGTAGAATTCCTTAAGTGCTTTTTCTTTAGACTAAGATTTAGGTGCTTTAGAATTTTGCGACGCCTTTTTAAGTTTTAGTTTCTTTTTAAGTTATTTCCATTTGGGATTTAGTTTTTCCTGTAAGCTTTAATATTTTTAGACACCTTTTACTATGTATCAATTATCATTCCAATTAGTAATTTCAATTTGCGATTATAATTTTAAGTTAGTTGTAGTAATAAGATTAGGTTAGTCAAGTATTTTTAAGTTTTATAAGTTTCTTTTATTTTTTTTCGTCACCTTTTATTTTTCAACCATTTTTCTTTTTCGACCTTTTGCGACGAACTCTTTTTCTTTCTTATTTCTCGCTATTCTAGTTTTAGGACATAGATTTTTATTCTACTTCTTATCTAAATTTCTTAAAATTACGAAAATTTATTTTAAGTGGTTAAATTGATAGACATCAAAATTTTCTGGTTCGTAGTAATAGTTGGATTTGTACGTGGACCGGGTTATTGGAGCCAAACAGTCCTCAATTATATTGAGACCAAACGAATCCTGCCCCTCTGCTGCATCTTTTGGCTATTCGAAACGTGGGCAAAATCAGAAAAGTCTATTGAATGGATAACTAATTATAATTTTTCTTTCCTTTTTAAAACTAATAGGATATTCAGTGAATGCACCGAGCAAGACGTTCACCACCTTTTGTACGTTCACCACCTGTAACTAGATCAAGACATTTAGCAAATATAACCGCCGTTGATTTTTCTTTAGAATCGTCATCCAGTCGACCAAGTACTTCAGTTCAAATTTCCGATAATCCATTTTTTGAACCCGACCTCACAATTGAGAATCCGGAGAATATTCAGGAACGGTTCGTAGATCCTGAACCACTAAACTTTCCTCCGGAGCCACCAATCATTCAAACAGAAATTGTTGAGGAACGAACCATTAAATCAGAATCATCTAGTGATACCGATTCAACAAATTCAATTATGGAGAATCTGGAACCTTTAAGTATGGAAGACCGAATGAGAGCTAAACGCACTGGCCAAGGTCACGCAATTACTCATCCAGACATTAATGAGCCAGATTATGAAATCAAAGGACAAATTCTACACATGGTGACTAATCAATGCCAATTTAGTGGTGCGGCGAAGGAAGATCCAAATGAACATCTACGTACCTTTAATAGGATCTGCACACTATTTAAAATCCGAGAAGTGGAGGATGAACAGATATATCTCATGTTATTTCCCTGGACTTTAAAGGGAGAAGCCAAAGATTGGTTGGAATCGTTACCTGAAGGGGCGATTGATACATGGGATGTTTTAGTTGACAAATTTCTTAAACAATTCTTTCCTGCATCTAAAGCCGTAAGACTTCAAGCAGAAATTGTTACGTTCACACAGAAACCGAATGAAACTCTATATGAGGCATGGACAAGATATGGAAAGTTGTTAAGAGGATGTCCGCAACATGGTTTAGACACCTGTCAAATAGTACAAATATTCTACCAAGGATGCGACATCACTACAAGAAAAGACATAGATATAGCAGCTGGTGGTTCTATTATGAAGAAAACCGAAACTGATGCTTACAAAATTATTGATAACACTGCTTCCCACTCACATGAGTGGCACCAAGAAAAAGATATCATTAGATCATCTAAAGCAGCTAGAGCCGATTCTAGCCATGACTTAGATTCTATTTCCGCAAAGATAGATGCTGTGGAGAGACGAATGGAAAAGATGACTAAGGATATTCACTCAATACGAATTAGTTGTGAGCAGTGTAGAGGACCACATTTGACAAAAGATTGTCTCAGTATTGAATTAACAATGGAACAAAGAGAGAATATTTCATACATAAACCAAAGGCCTGGAAATAATTATCAGAATAATTATCAACCGCCAAGACCGATTTACAATCAAAACCAGAATTATAACAGAAATATTCCATACAACAACCAACAAGGTCCTAGCAATCAACAAGTATCCAATAATAATTACAATCAGCAAAGACCAAATTTTCAAAACAAACCACCACAACAAACCGATGATAAAAAGCCGAATTTAGAAGATATGATGACGAAGCTAGTTGAAACTCAAACGCAGTTTTTCACCTCTCAGAAACAAACCAATGAACAAAATGCTCAAGCATTTAGAAATCAACAAGCTTCTATTCAAAATCTGGAACAAGAAGTAAGTAACCTAGCAAGGTTAATAGGTGAAAGAAAACCGGGAAGTCTACCTAGTGATACAAACGCTAACCCCCGGAATGAAACAGCTAAAGCCATTACCACAAGAAGTGGTACAACACTTAAACCACCTGAAATACCTGTAACTTCTGATGAAGCCATTCCTACTCCACAAGAACCACAACCTGATCAAGATAAGGAAAAAGAACCGGTAGTTGAAAAGATTAATGAAGATAACACAGCTAAGGATAAACCTTATGTTAAACCATATAAACCACCACTTCCTTACCCGAGTAAAATGAAGAAAGAAAAACTTGAAGCCGAGCAATCCAAATTCTTGGATATGTTTAAACAGATAAATGTAAATCTTCCTTTCATTGATGTGATTTCAGGAATGCCTAGATATGCTAAATTCTTGAAAGATCTAATCTCAAATAGAAAGAAAATGGAAGAACTCTCGGCTGTTACTATGAATGCTAATTGTTCAGCAGTGCTGTTGAATAAGATACCAGAAAAACTATCTGATCCAGGAAGTTTCACAATTCCATGTTTTCTGGGTAGTCTTAGTTCAATAGAAGCATTAGCAGATTTAGGTGCTAGTATAAATTTAATGCCGTATTCACTATACGCTAAACTAGACCTTGGAGAATTAAAACTAACCAGAATAAGCATACAACTAGCCGATAGATCAATAAAATATCCTAGAGGGATAATGGAGAACATGCTAGTTAAAGTTGGTACTTTAGTATTCCCAGTAGATTTTGTTGTTTTGGACATGGAAGAAGATTCTCAAGTTCCTCTCATATTAAGAAGACCATTCTTAAACACGGCTAAAGCAATGATAGACGTGTTCGGTAAGAAACTGACCCTAAGTATAGAGGATGAGAGTGTTACCTTTTCAGTTGATAGAGCAATGCAACAACCACAATCTGCAGATGATACATGTTATTATATTCAAACTATAGATGCACATGCAGAATTATTAGAAGAATTTCCAGAATTACAAGGAACATGAGAATGCTCTTTAGGAGAAGGTAATGAACCAATTGATGAAGCTGAAATGTTAGCTACACTTATAGCTAATGGATATGAACCAACAACAGAAGAAATCCAAATGCTAAAAGAAGAAGACAGATATCGATATAAATCATCAATAGAAGAACCTCCGAAATTAGAGTTAAAGCCACTTCCAAACCATTTGGAATACGCTTATTTACATGGTGAATCTGAATTACCTGTAATAATATCGTCTTCTCTTACTGAAAATGAGAAATCACAACTCATTTCTGTGTTAAAAGCTCATAAACCAGCCATTGCATGGAAGATTCATGATATTAAAGGAATAAGTCCTTCGTATTGCACACATAAAATCCTTATGGAAGAAGGTCATAAAATGTATGTGTAACGCCAACGAAGACTAAATCCTAATATACAAGATGTAGTTAAGAAAGAGATTATTAAACTGCTAGATGCAGGTTTAATTTATCCAATCTCTGATAGTCCATGGGTAAGCCCAGTTCAATGCGTGCCTAAGAAGGGTGGCATGACTGTCATTACAAATGAGAAAAATGAGCTTATTCCTACTAGGACTGTAACAGGATGGCGTGTGTGTATTGATTATAGAAAATTAAATGACGCCACCAGAAAAGATCACTTTCCCTTACCTTTCATAGATCAAATGTTGGAAAGACTAGCCGGAAATAGTTACTATTGTTTTTTAGATGGATTTTCCGGATATTTTCAAATTCCAATAGCACCCGAGGACCAAGAGAAAACCACATTCACGTGCCCTTATGGTACTTTTGCTTACAAACGCATGCCATTTGGACTTTGTAACGCCCCTGCAACCTTTCAAAGGTGTATGATGGCGATTTTTCATGACATGATAGAAGAATGCATGGAAGTTTTCATGGATGACTTTTCAGTCTTCGGTGATACATTTGAATCATGTCTAGCTAATCTTGAACGAATGCTTCTTAGATGCGAACAATCCAATCTAGTACTTAATTGGGAGAAATGCCATTTCATGGTTAAAGAAGGCATCGTTCTTGGACATAAAATTTCAAAAGAAGGAATTGAAGTGGATAGAGCTAAAGTAGATGTAATTGCTAAACTTCCACATCCCACCTATGTTAGAGGAGTTAGTAGTTTTCTAGGGCATGCCGGTTTTTACCGACGTTTCATAAAAGATTTTTCTAAAATTGCCACTCCTATGAATAAACTCCTAGAAAAGGATGCGCCATTCATCTTTTCAGATGAGTGTATCAAATCTTTTAATATTCTTAAAGAGAAACTCACTAATGCGCCGATCATGATAACACCAAATTGGAATCTACCATTTGAACTAATGTGCGATGCAAGTGATTTTGCAATGGGAGCCGTTTTAGGACAAAGGATTGAAAAATGATTTCAACCTATATATTATGCTAGTAAGACGTTACAAGGAGCACAAACGAACTATACAACTACTGAAAAAGAACTCCTTGCTATTGTCTTTGCTTTTGACAAATTTCGATCATATCTCGTTCTAGCAAAAACGGTGGTCTATACCGACCATTCTGCTCTTAGATACCTATTTTCAAAACAAGATGCTAAACCAAGATTAATCCGTTGGATCTTACTCTTACAAGAGTTTGATATTGAAATCCGAGATAAAAGAGGAGCAGAAAATCTCGCCGCTGATCATTTTTCTCGTCTTGAAAATCCCGAATTAGAAGTTCTAAATGAATCAGCCATACAAGACAACTTCCCTGACCAATATCTATTGAAGATAGATTATAAAGAAATCCCATGGTTTGCAGACTATGCAAACTACTTAGTTTGTGGATTCCTTGAAAAAGGATTATCGTACCAAAGACGAAAGAAATTCTTCAGTGATATAAAACACTATTTCTGGGAAGATCCACATCTGTTTAAAAGTTATCCCGATGGAATAATAGGCCGATGTGTATTTGGAGATGAAGCTAGTAAAATATTAAACCATTGTCACACAGGACCAACAGGAGGGCATTATGGGCCTCAACTAACAGCAAGAAAAGTTTATGAAGCTGGATTCTATTGGCCTACAATTTACAAAGACGCACACCTTCTTTGCAAATCATGTGATGCTTGTCAAAGGGCCAGAAAAATAAGTCAACGTGATGAAATGCCACAAAATGTCATCCAAGTATGTGAAGTATTTGACATTTGGGGTATTGACTTTATGGGTCCATTTCCAAAATCTCATAATAATCTATATATACTCGTAGCCATTGATTATGTATCTAAATGGGCGGAAGCACAAGCTCTCCCAACTAACGATGCACGAGTTGTAGTCAACTTTTTAAAACGTCTTTTTGCAAGGTTTGGAACACCGAAAGCTTTAATAAGTGATCGGGGTACTCATTTCTGTAATAATCAACTTGAGAAAGTTCTTAAAAGATATGGAGTAACTCATAAAATCTCCACCGCATATCATCCACAAACAAGTGGACAAGTTGAAAATACCAACCGAGCCTTAAAACGTATTCTAGAGAAAACCGTAGGATCAAATCCGAAGGAATGGTCCATTAAATTGGAGGATGCACTCTGGGCTTTTAGAACAGCCTACAAAACTCCAATTGGAACCACACCTTTTAGACTTGTTTATGGAAAAGCATGTCATCTTCCAGTAGAAATTGAACACAAAGCATTTTGGGCTTTGAAGACATGTAATCTTGATTTACATGAAGCCGGACGTCTACGATTAAGTCAACTAAACGAATTAGAAGAATTAAGACATGAAGCATACGAAAATTCGTTAATCTATAAAGAAAGAACGAAGAAATGGCATGATAAAAGAATCAGAAGATCAAAAGAATTTAAAGAAGGAGACAGAGTTCTTCTTTTTAATTCACGATTCAAGCTATTTCCTGGAAAATTGAAATCAAGATGGTCTGGACCATTCATAGTCAAAAGAGTTTTCCCATACGGAACGATAGAATTAATAAATTCAAATGGGATTGAATTTAAAGTTAATGGTCACAGAGTTAAACATTACATACATGGTCCGATGGAAGTCGACAACGAAGTTAATCACAATTTCGACACCACAGCTAACTAAGTGTGGGGAGAATCAAGTTTTTAAAGGATAATATGTATTTCTGTTAGAGTTAGATTGTCTGTTTTTGTGTAGTTCTCGAAAATGGAACCCGAATGGTCTTTCCCTAGCAGACCCTAAAGAACTAGTCTTCTCCCCCCATTATGAATTTTTATTTTTTTTTAGGTTTTTACAAAATGAAGACTGCCTGTGAACTAAACCATGGTCTAATGCTACACGCTTTGATCACTAAACGTAATAATGACATACTACCGAGTGAATTAGTATCAGTAATCAGAGAAAGAATGGACGGAGTTAGAAAAGAATCCAGATGCAAAGATAATAAGTTACAATTTGGTAAAGGAAAATCAAAATCCGCAGCGAAAAGAAGAGCACGACACCTAGAACGATGTCACAAATGCGGAAAATGGTCACATGGAGGTAAATGTTCAAATAATCAAACCTATTCAAATACCGAATTTGTTACTTTATGCAGAGACGGACCGTTCATATGTTTAGAAGAAAATACACTGAATGCTCGAGGTTACGCCTATGTAGCCATGGAAAACCAATTAAACCGACTATCTTATGAATGGGATAGATCATATAACTAAGAAATCTATTTCACAGGTATGTCTGTACAGTTTTTATTTTATTTTTATTTTTAACCTTTTGATAATAAACGCTAATTTGTTCGCTAAAAAGTATTAAATTGGTATTGAATAAAATTAGGTTTGGCGACCGAAATTATTGATATCATTCAAAAATTTATTACATTACTGCGAAATTTAACGTTTATTCTTAAGGTATAAATATCTTTAATCAATCAACACAAAATATTTCAAAAATTCGTCATGAGTTAAATTAGGTCTTGGAACCGAAATTACTTTACCGAAAAGAGGGGCGCATATTTTTGATAATATTTGATTGATTAAAGTGGGATAAAAAGACAAAAAGATTTTTTTAATTTTATTTTTACCATGTTTTTAAAATTAATATTTAAATCTTAAATTAATATTGTAAATTTTGTAAAAAAAAAATATATATTTAAAATTGTAAATATTTGAAAAATTAATATAAGTTTGATATGAATTTATAAATTTTTAAATTAAATTTGGTGTGAATTTTTAATTTTTAAAATATAAATTTTTAATTTTATGCATTTCAAATTTTAAGTTTGGTGTGAATTTTTAATATATATTTTGAATTTTATATTTAAGTTGTGTGAATTTAAAAACAAAAATTTACTCTATCTCATTAAGTTAAAAATATGATTTTTAAAATTCGTCGTAAGTTGAAGACTAGGTCTTTGAACCGAAATTGCTTTACCCGAGGGAGGGACGAGAACTTTTATTATCATTATTTTTAAATCTTATTGAATTAAAGTATGCCAAAAACATAAAAAAAAAAAAAAAAAAAAAAAACCCAAAAATCTTAGCTTTTAAAACAATCGCTACAAAAAAGACAAATTTTAAAATTTTGTCGAGGGACGGACTAGGACATCGATCCGAAACGACCTCGTCCTAAATAACAAGGGAAACAAAATTTTAAAATTAATTACTTAATTGTTTTAATAAGTTAATGATTATATAAAAAAAAAAAATACCAAACTCCGCGACTCGCGGAGTTTGGAGCTTAAATCTCCGCGACTCGCGGAGGGGTCGGAAATCAAAAAAAAAAATAAAGAGCTGCAAACTGATCAGTCCACACCCCCAACAGCAAAATAACTACGAAAAACACTCCGCAAAAACACGAAAAAAAACCCCCAAAATCACAATTTTTAACCGTTAATCACCAAATCTTTTGCTAAAATCATGTTGAGAAGGATGCTATCTAAGAATTACTCAAGAAAAACGGTAAATTTCTACACCTAAACACCATTTAATCCGAAATTTGGTGTTCTTGAGCAATTTTTTTCCCCAATTTGATTTTGATGCTTTTTAGTGTAATTATGCTTAAATTGTTTATGTATTATGCTTGTATAACCTAGATTGATGCTATTTAACATGATTAGAAGCCTTAAACTTCAAATTTAGAGTAATCTAGGGTTTGTGTTCTTGAGCAAATTTGGGGCTTTTTGATATAAACAGATTATGGCCGATTTTTGTTATGAATTGTTGCTAAATTAAGTAGTGTAACATGTCTAGGTAGTTAAATGATCCAAACTTTGAGCCTAAACATGATTTTGAGAATTAAAGTGGACTTTTTCAAGTCTAAAATTCATGAACTTGATTTTTGAAGGATAATGCCATTTGAGACTTGTTTAATTGCTAGTAATGATTATTTTGACATGTTATTTGAGTTGAATGATTATGAACTTGGCGAACATTTTCGTATATTCTTATTTGAAAAAGTGTAGATTTGATAAAAATGTGAAAATGAGCTTAAGTTTGATATAAATTGATCATGTCATTTTAATTATTTTGATTGATGATTTTGCTGACACTAATGCATATTTGGATGCACAAAAAATTGTGTTTGATGTGTTTTGCAGACTGAAAGGGGTGAATCTTCATCCCAAGCCCGCAATGTTCCTGCTGAGAATTTGGAACAACAGGAGGTGGATAACTACTACAAGCAGGATATACCTCATCCAGTCATGACCTTTTCTGATATACACTTGGAAGAATTGCACCCGAACCTGAGATTTGACAGACTTTGGATAGATTATCCAAAATATCAAAGGGGTTTGCATACTCTTCATTCTAAGGTTGTTGAGGTACCAAGGGTCATAGAATGGGGACCCTTAGAAGCTGTAGAATTGGCCGGGCCAATTAGGGAATTACTTGTACAGAGGTATGGTAATTCTTCTTTTAATGACTGGGTACGTTTATTCACCATACGTAGACCTGTATATAAAGTATGGTGTGAAGAATTGTTATGTAGTATAGAGTTGAATGATCGGGTAGCTAGTTTAACCGATCATTCTTTTATTAGATTTTTGTTAGGCGGTTCGATGCGCCACATGTCTTTACTAGACATGGCTCAGGCTTTACGTATATATACGCCTGAGGAGTTAGCGTCTGCCGATTGTAGAGGATTGATACTAAACGGTAGAAAGATAGATGAAAATTTTGATACACACGGTGTGTGGAGTCAAATGACAAGCCATCACTGTTTCAAAGGGGGAAATTACTCTTATTTGGATATAGATAGAGCCGAATTAAGAGTAATTCATAGGTTTTTAGCTAATTCGATTACACAAAGGGGTAAAAACAAGGAAAAAGTAAATGAACAGGATTTGTTTTACCATATGTGTATTCGAGACCCACAAAGCGCTGTAAGTATACCATATTGTGTGGGTTATTATTTATCAGCTATGGTTCGGGGGATGAGATCGCATAGCATAATAGGAGGTGGTATTTTTATTACTTTGATTGGTGAATATCTCGGTGTGGATATAAGTCGGGGGGGGATTATTAGTAGAAGAACCGGAACCCCGCGATACTATAGGTTTAAATGTATACCATGGTGCGAAAGTTTTAAAGAGGCGAAATAACGCCGCAGTACGATACCATGGTAGACATCCACAGGTGGAGAGAAACCAACAGCAAGGTAATGTAGGAGGGGGGAATGAAATGCAAGAAATGCAAAGGTTTATAGCTTCTCAGGAATACGAAAATGCTAGACAGAGAGTATTTGAAGATGAGCTAGTTCATCAGAACCAAATCATAGCTCATTGCCAACATATAGGTAGAAACTATATTCCTACACCGAAACCCGTCTTCCCTCCTTGGTCTATAGAGATGCAGCCACCATATCCTACGTATGACCCTGCCGAAGCATTCTATAGCACCTATGGTTATGCCTGGAACCCCTATTGGTACCAATATCATCCTTAGTTTACTTATTATTATTTTTTTTATTTTGTAATTTGTAATTATTGATACGTTTAATACTTTTGTTAATATTGTAATCATTTTTATAATTGTCTAACTTTTATTCTTAGATTTTAATAATTTTTGAATGTGGGGTAATATACCAAACTTCAAAAATATGTATATATGTTTGCAGTTTATCTTATGTACACAACAGGGTAAAACAACGCATTTTCAAAGACTGGCATTAAGTTCAGCAAAAGCAACTAATTTTGACGACAAGATGCAAAATATATGTGAAATAACAACCAGACGGAATGAACAAATGATGTGCACCATTTATCATTCAGCAAACAAACGTCAATATATTTGGAAACTTTGGTAAAAATTTAATCATTTTCACACAAATCACCCTCAATAATTTAAATTATTCCTGATTTCTTGCAAATGAGGGCATTGCAAGATCTTAAGTGTGGGAAGGGGTTAAATTCTTTCGGATTTTAAAATTTTTTACTTTATACACTTGGTTACCATTAAAAATACTAGTAAAGCAGTAGTTGTATTAGAATCTAGTGCTCTCTGATAATAAAGAACAGCCCTAGTTTTATATACTGACTACCCAATTCTAGTAAAATTTTTAAAAATTTTCAACTAAATGAACTCAAAATCATGTTTATACATATTTATGAACGATAAAACTAGGTTTTAACACCGAAATTATTGTTACCTCGGAAAGAACATAAATTGAGAAACAAACTAAAATGTTAAAATTCATTTAAAATGGAATAGAGGACGATAAAAAGGAAAATAAAAGCCAAGTGTGGGAAAATTTACCAAGTTATCTTAAACATATGTCACATATATCTGTAACAAATAACTGAAAATACTTTTGCTTTGGACTAAACTAAACTGTTTTACCCGATGAAAGAAAAGAAGAGATGGATCTACACGATGAATCAATTCCATCATTAAAAGGAAGTAAAGTCTTCCGAAAAAGACACGCGCTTCTTGATTTAGGTGAAGAAGTTGTCGTCCAGACCAGCTGTAGGTTGACGAAAAATCTAGAAAAGTCATCACTAAAATCGGTTGGAAATCCACGGACCTCAGCATAAAACAGGGTCGCCAAGTGGTCAGATTTATCCTAACCATGAGAAGGATTTATCTCGTACAATGGGGGGGGCACCATGCAAATTAGCTGGATAAGACTAATGAATCAGATCCCCAGAAAGGATAATCTCCTTAAAGATTAAAAATCAGCTTTTAAGACTGATATTACTCAATCCTAGAGATTGACCTTAAAGATTGAGAATTCAAACTCATGGAATTCAATGATATCTAAACTCGAGCTTGAACGAGAAAATATTTTGATCAAAATTATAAACCGATTTGTTTTCTGAAAACCCTATTTTCAATACGTTCATTACCATTGAACGTAAAATCTTAGGAATTCACCTGGAATTCATTAGGTCACCTGAACCAAATCGGGTGTCAACCGTAAGAACGGTGGTTGCATAGCATGGTCGGAGACAGGACCTTGTGCCAGACCGAAAAATCATAGGATGATCTTTACTATTGCTCCTACAAAGGATAGTAATAGCATCCGACACGTTTATAGACCATAATCAAAAGCAAGTCACGGGACATTGCCTTAACAGTTTCTTGTTCATCGCTTTCCTTTACAACCGGACGGTAGTTTACCGAAAGGTAATATACGGAGCAAGTATACTGGACGTGTTGCTTTCCAAATACAAGGTTAGCAAGTGGGTGACACAAAACCGCAAGTTTGAGCTAAAATTTTCAAATCTGAAACCCACCAAACCCACAAAAATATTTTGCAAACACCGGTAAAGGGTTATCCCGGAAAACTTATCTAGGGTAAAAACTAGATTTAATTTTCAAAAGATCAAATGTTTTCATAAAGATCCAATTTCCTTAATGGATCTAAATTTTTATAGTCATGTGGGACTGTAAACCATATCGTTACTACCATTATTTATACCGCCGTATAGAAATCACTGATGTACAAAGTGTGAAGAATAAAGAAGTGATTCTAGTATTTCAAGACTATATTGCTTGAGGACAAGCAACGCTCAAGTGTGGGAATATTTGATAATGCTAAAAACGGACATATATTTCATAGCATTATTTCTCAAGAAAGACAAGCTTTTAGTTGCAATTGTTCTATTTACAAGTGATATTCGTTTAAATAATAAAAGGTGAAGACAAAAGACAGATTCGACGAATTGAAGACGCAAACGACCAAAAAGCTCAAAAGTACAAAAGACAATCAAAAAGGTTCCAATTATTGATAAGAAACGTCTCGAAATTACAAGAGTACAAGATTCAAAACGCAAAGTACAAAATATTAAATTGTACGCAAGGACGTTCGAAAATCCGGAACCGGGACCAGAGTCAACTCTTAACGCTCGACGCAACGGACTAAAAATTACAAGTTAACTATGTATATAAATATAATATAATATATAATTAATTATATTAATTATATATATATTATATTTATAAATAAAAACCGTCGGCAGAGAAAGACTCCAAAGGGACTGAGCTGTAAATTCATTCTCCGCGACTCGCGGAGTTTGAAGAGGATTTCACCGCGAGTCGCGGAGCCCCCAGTTTTGAAACTCCCTATAAAGCAAACCGAATTCTGATCATTTTCATCCATCTTTTTCTTCTTCTTCTTCTCATACGTAAAAATATATATATATATATATATATATATATATATATATATATATATATATATTTATAATTTATATTTTAATTTTAATTATAATTCTAATAATAAGGGTATGTTAGCGAATGTTGTAAGGGTGTAAGTCGAAATTCTGTCCGTGTAACGCTACGCTATTTTTAATCATTGTAAGTTATGTTCAACCTTTTTATATTAATGTCTCGTAGCTAAGTTATTATTATGCTTATTTAAAACGAAGTAATCATGATGTTGGGCTAATTACTAAAATTGGGTAATTGGGCTTTGTACCATAATTGGGGTTTGGACAAAAGAACGACACTTGTGGAAATTAGACTATGGGCTATTAATGGGCTTTATATTTGTTTAACTAAATGAAAGTTTGTTAATGTTAATATAAAGATTTACAATTGGGCGTCCCTATAAATTACCATATACACTCGATCGGACACGATGGGCGGGGTATTTATATGTACGAATAATCGTTCATTTAACCGGACACGGGAATGGATTAATAGCCACTAGAATAATTAAAACAG
This sequence comes from Rutidosis leptorrhynchoides, assembly GCF_046630445.1. Lineage (NCBI taxonomy): Eukaryota > Viridiplantae > Streptophyta > Magnoliopsida > Asterales > Asteraceae > Rutidosis > Rutidosis leptorrhynchoides. The sequence goes on from NC_092337.1 coordinate 300,861,471, forward strand.
GGGTGAAATTACATTCAAGGGTAATTGGTGTAATTGCTAACAAAGTAGTAAAACCTTGGTTTACACGCAGTTGATAACCTGGTGTATTCATTAAACAAAGTATTAAAACCTTGTTACAATTCGAATCCCCAATTAGTTGGAATATTTAACTTCGGGTATAAGGATAATTTGAAGAGGACACTCTCACTTTATATTTATGACTGATGGACTGTTATGGACAAAAACCAGACGGACATATTAAATAATCCAGGACAAAGGACAATTAACCCATGGGCATAAAACTAAAATCAACACGTCAAACATCATGATTACGGAAGTTTAAATAAGCATAATTCTTTTATTTCATATTTAATTTCCTTTATTTTATATTTAATTGCACTTCTAAATATCGCATTTTTATTATTATTGTATTTAATTGCACTTTTAATTATCGTACTTTTTAATTATCGCAAGTTTATTTTATCGCACTTTTATTATTCGCAATTTCATTATCGTTATTTACTTTATGCTTAATTTAAGTCTTGTATTTATTTCTAATATTTTACATTTGGTTTTAACTGCGACTAAAGTTTTAAAATCGACAAACCGGTCATTAAACGGTAAAAACCCCCCTTTATAATAATAATATTACTTATATATATATTTGTATTTTTATAAAAGTAAACTAATATAGCGTTGAGCTTTGTTTAAAAAAAAGATTCCCTGTGGAACGAACCGGACTTACTAAAAACTACACTACTGTACGATTAGGTACACTGCCTATAAGTGTTGTAGCAAGGTTTAAGTATATCCATTCTATAAATAAATAAATATCTTGTGTAAAATTGTATCGTATTTAATAGTTTTTCCTAGTAAAATATAAACTATTTCGTATACCTTAGCTTTGACATCAGGAAACTTGAGAAAGTTGACCAAATTAGCCAAGGAGCTATTATCAACATAGCTGGTGTGGATTTCGAGATTGACTTGATACCCATTAAGTTGGGAAGCTTTGATGTTATTGTTGGTATGGACTGGTTGACCAAGAGAAGGGCCGACATTATCTGTGGAGATAAAGCTCTTCGTATACCACACGGAGATGGTGAGCCACTGATCATTTACGGAGAGAGATGTACCTCGAAGCTGAACCTCATTAGTTTCGTGAAAGTGCAAAAGATCATGAAGAAAGGACGTCTTGCTGTGCTAGCACATGTGAAAACATTAGAAACCGAAGTGAAGAGCGTGGATGAATTACGGATTGTGAACGAATTTTCCGATGTCTTTTTGGAAGAATTGCCTGGATTACTGCCACCGAGAGCAGTGGAGTTTTAGATCGACTTAGTGCCAGGAGCTGCACCTGTAGCTCGCGCACCTTATCGACTCGCACCTTACGAAATGCAAGAGTTGCAGAGTCAACTACAAGAACTGCTAGACCGTGGATTTATCCAACCAAGTTTCTCGCCTTGGGGCGTACCTATTTTATTTGTGAAGAAGAAGGACGGATCATTCCGCATGTGTATCGACTACTGTGAACTCAACAAATTGACGATCAAGAATTGGTATCCACTTCCCCGAATTGACGATCTTTTCGATCAGCTACAAGGATCAAGCGTTTACTCTAAGATCGATTTGCGATCCGGTTATCACCAGTTGAGGGTGAAAGAGAGCGACGTAATGAAAACTGCGTTCAGAACTCATTATGGTCATTATGAGTTTCTCGTGATGCCATTCGGTTTAACCAATGCACCTGCTGTATTCATGGACCTCATGAATCGTGTCTGCAAGCCATACCTGGATAAGTTCGTTATCGTCTTTATAGATGATATCCTCATCTACTCTAAGAGCGAAGAAGAACATGAACAACATCTTCGTCTAGTGTTGGAACTCTTGAGACAAGAGCAACTCTATGCCAAATTCTCTAAGTGTGAATTTTGGTTGAAGGAAGTCCAATTTCTGGGTCAAGTTGTGAGCGACCAGGATATCAAAGTTGATCCCACGAAGATTGAAGCTATTAGTAAGTGGGAAACCCCCACTACTCCAACTCATATCCGTCAATTTTTAGGTCTCGCCGGTTACTACCGAAGATTTATTGAAGGATTCTCTCTGATTGCGCGTCCTTTAACCGCACTGACTCACAAAGGGAAGAAGTTCATTTGGGAACCTGCACACGAATCAGCATTTCAAATCTTGAAGCAGAAATTGACCACCGCACCTATCTTATCTCTTCCTGAAGGCAGTGACGATTTCGTCGTTTATTGCGATGCTTCGAAAAGTGGCTTTGGTTGTGTGCTGATGCAATGCACAAAGGTTATCGCTTACGCCTCCCGGCAATTGAAGATTCACGAGTGGAACTACACTACTCACGATCTCGAACTTGGAGCCGTTGTCTTTGCGCTCAAATTATGGAGACACTATTTGTATGGAACTAAGAGCACTATTTTCACCGATCATAAAAGCCTCCAGCACATCTTTGATCAGAAGCAACTGAACATGAGATAGCAACAATGGATCGAGACGCTGAACGACTATGATTGTGAACTTCGTTATCACCCTGGCAAGGCCAATGTTGTAGCTGACACCTTAAGCCGAAAGGAGAGGACGGCACCTCTTAGTGTCCGGGCTCTGAACATCACCATCCATTCAAATCTCAATAATTGGATCCGAGTAGCCCAAGATGAGGCTCTCAAGGAGGAGAATATATCACATGAACACCTGAACATTCTCGTCTCTCGATTCGAGGTTAAGGAGACAGGACTTCGGTACTTCGCCGGAAGAATCTGGGTACCTTGTTATGGAGATCTACGAAACCTTATACTTGATGAAGCCCACAAGTCTAGATATTCGATTCATCCCGGAGCGGGCAAAATGTACCACGATCTTAAGGAACAGTATTGGTGGTCGAATCTTAAGAAGGACGTTGCAACTTATGTTGGTAAGTGTTTGACTTGCTCGAAGTTTATGGCCGAACATCAGAGGCCTTCTGGATTACTTCAACAATCGGAAATCCCGCAATGGAAGTGGGAGAGGATAACGATGGACTTCATTACTAAACTACCAAAGACGGTGGGCGGATACGATACCATCTGGGTTATCGTTGACTATCTCACTAAATCTGCACACTTCCTAGCTATGAAGGAAATGGATACGATGGAGAGACTCGCTCAACTATACATAAAGGAGGTTGTATCTCGTCATGGTGTACCTTTATCGATCATTTCAGATTGCAATATGGGAACCCGTCTCGACATGAGTACTGCATATCACCCACAGACCGATGGGCAAAGTGAATGCACGATTCAGACTTTGGAGGACATGTTCCGTGCATGTGTTATCGATTTCGGAAAGGCCTGGGAAAGGCATTTTCCACTCGCCGAATTTTCTTACAACAACAGTTATCACTCGAGCATTAATGCCGCACCTTTTGAAGCATTGTATGGCCGCAAGTGCCGATCTCCTATTTGTTGGGCCGAAGTAGGCGAAAAGCAAATCACTGGACCCGAGGTAGTCCATGAAACAACGGAGAAGATTGCTCAGATTCCAGTGAGACTCAAGACGGCCCGTGATCGTCAAAAGAGTTATGCAGACCTTAAATGCAAAGACTTTGAATTCAACGTGGGTGACCGTGTAATGTTGAAGGTCGCGCCTTGGAAAGGTGTGATCCATTTTGGAAAACGTGGGAAGCTCAACCCGCGATACATTGGTCCTTTTGAAATCTTGGAGCGTGTTGGGCCCGTTGCTTACCGTTTGGATCTTCCAACTCAATTGAGCTCAGTTCATCCTACCTTCCACGTATCAAATTTGAAGAAGTGTCTTGCTGCACCAGAACTTGTCATACCACTGGAAGAACTTACAATTGATGACAAACTCCACTTCGTGGGAGAGCCTGTTGAAATTATGGACCGTGAGGTCAAAACTTTGAAACGCAACAAGATTTCGATCGTCTAAGTACGATGGAATGCCAAACGAGGACCTGAGTTTACCTGGGAGCGAGAGGATCAAATGATGCAGAAGTATCCTCACCTTGTCCCGACTCCTCCATCTACATCAGCTTAAAATTTCGGGACGAAATTTTCTTTAACAGGTGGGTAATGTAACGACCCTGGATTTTCCAACGTTTATTATTAATATTTATTATTTATACTTGTGCTTTAATAAATGTATTTATATACATTTACTTGTTATCGTATTTGAATCTCCATGGCTCTACTTGTCTTTGTGACGTGCGTACTTTTCACGAATAATATTTTTGAATATTATTTACATTCATGATTATTTATTATTAATCATTTTAATTAACTAAGGTTAGTAGTTAATTACTTGGGCTTTATTTATTTAAATTGCATACTTACTTGTACTTGGGCTTGGACTTCTATTTCATGGACTAGTAAGCCCACCCTACACATTTAATGGACTTGTAAGCCCATGTATTATACTAGTATTACATTAAGGTTAAGTATGAATTTATTAAGCTAATTAGGAGACAAATACTTCAAGCATGCTAAACTTTCTCCCATGCAATTTAACCTTATTACCCATTCAAGCTTTCACCACCTTTCCAATACTTGAAAGTGAAATTTGACTTCCCATTTATGCTAGGAAATCGTCGGCCTTGTAGGAGGTGTATGGGAGTTCAATTTTCATTTTAACTTGTTACATACTTGCTAGTTCACCTCACTTTTTCACACACATTCAAACAACACTTTATTTTCTCTCAATATTCTCTCTTCTTTGTAAGTAAACAAACTTTGAATTCTCTCCTTTCTCCTCTCTAAAAACCGTAACCCATATCCATATCCATCATCATCATTGTTTCTTGTTTTGTTACTTGATTTATTACTTGTTGTTTGTTGTTGATGTTAAAGATCAAGTTCTTTAACTTGTATCTTCATAGATCTTGGTTACTTCCATCTCTTGTTTGATGAAGAACCAAGAACAAGAACCTAAACTTGTTAGTTTAAGGTTCTACTCTTAAATGTTTTCAAGATCTAAAGTTCATAAACTTGATGATCTTCTTTATGTTTATGTTTTGTAGACTTGAATTCTTAAGATCTAAACTTTGGTTTGAATCTTCTCAAGTATGAAGCAATTATGAACATAATACTTGTAGATCTAGTTTAGTTCTTCATTTTTACTTCTTTAAATTCGTGTTTGATTGTTCATGGTCAAGTATTACTAGTTAAAACTTGATCTCATACTTCTTGAAACCAAAGTTAACTTTGTAAGTTCAAGAACATGGAAGTTTAACTTTCTAGTTACAATTTCATATACTTTTGATAGATCTAAGTTTCTATAGCTAATGGTTTTTTTATTTTGTAATAAACAAGAGCTTGTAAGCATAAATACATTTTAAAAGATGAAAATCTAAGTTTCATAACTTATGGTTTCATTAAAGTAAAAATTCAAGTGTAATATTTAGGATCTAACTTAAGAACTTTAGATCTAGACTTTTGGGTCTAGGATCTTCAAGATCTAACTAAAAACTATGTGACGACCCGGAAAATTTCGACTAATTTTGAACCAAACTCACGATACGATTTCATAATTTTAACATGATAAACATAGTCTGTTAAGTTGGGTCTCAAAAAAAAAAAAAAAAAATTTCAAACTGTTTCATAAATTCATTTGACCTTTGACTGTTTCCGACGATTCACGAACAATTGTTGTAAATAAATATATATACACAGATATATAAATATAAGTAAAAGCATATACAATAATTTGAAATAATAAAATACAAGTTAATCATTAAAATTGAATATGTGACATATAGATATGAAATTTGATATGTATAAATTGTTATATTATTATTAATATTATTATTATCATTAATGATATTAATATTATTATTATTAGTATTATTATTAGTATCATTAATAATATTATTATCATCTATATTATTATTATCATTATGATTCATTATTATTATTATTTATATAATTATATTAACATTAGGATTATTATTATTATTATTATTATTATTAATTTACTTATTTATGAATAATACTAAAGAAAAAAATTATCAGATAGATTACAAATTTAGTTAGAGATCTCAATCAAGCTTTATTTTTACTTATTTAATTATTCTGTTCCTGTCCTTCTATCTATTAATTGTGATCATTTGTCGACCACCATTACTAAACAACAAACAAGTGTAACTTTAATTATGTAATTGGGATATACAATTATTACTACTCTATATCTTAATTTCTATCTAACTAATACAGAGATATCCTAACATACTTGCAAACAAAAAACACACATACATGATCCCTCACCACCTCTTCTATTCTTTCCTTCATTTTCTTCTTTCCTTGATTTTGCATATCAACCTAAGACACCATCATGAAACTACAAACCACCATGGAACAACCTTCTAGTGATATTCTTCTTGCTCGATACTAACATGACACCGTAACCATCACTCATAATCTTTCATGGTTTCTATTCGATCATACTTAACCCGTTTCTGTTTTTGTTTCTACAATCATCAAATACACCCTTGTTGTCTTTTTATTTCCTTCATGAACCACCCAACAAAACACCACCTTGGTTACTGATGTGCTGGATCGTAACCTTTATTTATGAACGGATTTGAGTTGTTTTGTTACACGAATTGATTTATTTTATATGTGGTATTTTATTGAATTCAGGTTGATTTCACACATATATAGGCAACTAGTCCTATTCATGTAGTTTAGTTTGTTGGTAAATCCGATTCATTCCACAGGGAGATGGAGTGTTTAATGGTTTTTAATAGTCTTTGATGTCAAACTTATTTAAAGGGGGTTTTGGATTAGGAATTTATAATATAACAGTAAAAGAAAATAAATTAAACTAATTTACTAAATAAAATTACAAGATTACAATAATTAACTTAAAAAGGAACTAAATGAAAATATACTAATTATGATGCGACAATTATATTACTAAATGGTAATTAGTAAAATAGTAACTTTTAATAAAACTATATATTTAGAATTTTGTTTTGAGTAATTATAATATAAATTTATTTAAATTAACTAAAATACATTTTTAATAAGATTAATACAAATTAAAAAGAAGTAAATTAATTAACTAATTATAAACTAATTTCTAATTATAAAGTAATAATAATTAATACTAATTATTAGGTTTTAAACATGTATTAAAATTATTTTATAATAACTAATATAAATTATGTATTAATTACTTAAATATAATAATAAAATAACTAAAACCCTAATTTTAACCTAACTGGTACTGTAGCCGGGTTTTATACTTACGCGTTTCGCGTATATATACGCGTATCGCGTATACCTTAAAACTTACGCGTATTGTGTAGATTAAATCGTACAGTTTGATATTTATACTTACGCGTTTCGTGTATTCGTACACGTTTCGCGTATGTTATATACGATGTGACAAACAGTCCTGGTACAGATTCGAGTATTTTTAGATGTATATTTTTACTGTACGTGAATAATAATAATAATATGTAATTAATAATGATAATAAATATTTTACAATAAATATAAATGGGAGTGTTTACTTAAATGTGTCACCCCTAGGTCCATGGATTGTTTTGAGTTTTAAGCCCTATTAAAATGTTTTAGTATTAAACTTTATATTTTTTTCTTTCGAATAAATATAAGGTTACGACTAACTAAAATAAATCTAATTTTCATTGGATTCTATTTTAATAGCTACTATTCTCTAAGTATTTAAATTGAGACCTAGCCTAGTCTTGACTTTCGCCAATACCCAAATCGTAACAGTTTCCCTTTTTACAATTTCACTATCATATAATTATTGATATTACCCAAACCACCGAAATTTATTTCTAAATTGGTGTTAATAACTTATCCATAAATTCGTCTAGATCATTTTTAATGTTGAAGCTTAATTTATGTAAATAAAAATAACTTTCGTTATTTAAATTTAATAAATTAAGTGGCAAGGGTTAAATACCTAATTACACAATAATGGTTCTTTTAACTAGGCTCAATATTAAAAATACCTAAGTTACATTTTAACTTTTACCAATGATAACAATCCATTTCACTAGGGGCTCTACACCTAAGCAAACACTATGGAGATTTAGCTACTCATTACACTAGGGTAAACATAAAAATATAAATATGCAAACATAATAATAACGATAATTTTAACAGAGTAAACTTACTAAAAATTCTTCACTTTCATTAACTTCAAACGGTAGAAAATTACAATAACAACACCCTTCACGCGTACAATAACACCCTTAATCACGAATAATACACCCTTAATATTTGAAACTATCCTAAATATTGAACCTTGAGATTAAATGAAAATGATACAGAGTACTAAAAATAAATGACAATAATTTGTATGTGTGTATAGTAATAATATGTTGTATGTGTTGTATATCTCCTCTTTTGCACACGATAGTACTTCGTATTTAACATTGAACTAGTAGTAGGTAGGCTTCAACTTGTTTATTGGTTTCCTTGCTGTATCTCATTTGAGAAAAGAATTGATTTTTAAAAGAAAAAGCCACCGTCCCATTTTGTGTTTCATGATTAATCTTGGCCTAAAACTACGCGTTTCGTGTATGGCTACACGATTCGCGTAAGAACAAATTACTACGCGTATCGTGTAGACCTACACGATTCGCGTATGTGTTAATGACAGTTTCCTTTATTTTTCTTTTTCGTTTGTTCTTTGTTGATCCCGTATTGACGTGTACTGACTTGGCACTTTCCATTTGAACTCTTTTCTTCATCTATCTTGTACTTTTATTCGGATAAACGTTTCTTGATATAAATTTGGTTAAAACTATCCTTTTATCATCGTTTCTTCAAACTTCAAGCTCTTGTCCACTTTTGTCGTTTTTCTTGAATATTATACGTTGAATGTCTTTTTAAATGAAAAAAGCTGATGAAATATGACTGATATTGCGTCGAATAATATGTATGTTTAGAGCAATATCAGTTACTTCCATCGACACCACTATAGTAAACCACCACCCTCATTTTATCGTTTGGTCACCAACCTCAATACCATTGACTATCACCATCTCACCACACTCACCATAACGAAAACACCACCTCCATCAAACCCACTAACTACGGCTATATATTTTTTTGTTTTAACTCGTCGTTAACCACCATAGTACCATCTCAAACAAACAACCAATATCGATCACTATCAATACCACCACGGACTATTATTCGAACACCCACTTGGTGTTGTTTCATGTTTTATTGTCAAGCACCCAAATCCACCACTTTATTTATTTCTATCAATTGTTCTCCTGTTTCCCCAACGAGCAAGACTAACACAAACCATCATCTCCACCTCTCTCTCACTTGCTCTCTCTCTCTCTTTCTATCGTCTTTTCCTTCTCATTTATATTTCTGTTTTTCGTTGTAAATCACAAGCCAAACCAAACACCCTATAATCGGTGATACTACTACCCAGTTTTCATTTAAAACTGCAACAACTACAGTTGCTACAGTCCAATGTTTCTGTTTAGTTCGAATAATAAAACACCATTATGAACTTCTCGAGATCACCTACATATCGCTGCTATACCTGCTGTATGTACAACTGAAAAACCACATGGTACCTCCTGGTTCGTACCATCACCACTACTACCTATTTTTTTTCTCGTTCCTACTTCTATGTTGAGTTAAATAATGATGAAGAATATTAAAATAACTAGTAGATGGTGAAAGGGGTGCATGATTGGAACTGTGTGTTTTCTTTCTTTTAAGTCCAACAACTTCTAAAGTGGTAACCCCACTTGATTGATAAAGGATAATAAAATTCGGTTTTTGCTACAAAGTGTTTTTGATTGAGCCGTACAAATTAGACTTCAACTTGGATAATGAGTCACGATGATGCTGTTATTACAGTAGTATATTTTTTTTCTTTTTCTCAATCGATCTAGTAAAAATGTTTCTTGTTTGGGTTCTTTTGCCTTAATAATTGGGCCGTTGATTGTTGCCTAATTGGGTCATGATTTGGTTTGCATTTTTTTTGGGCCGAGACCCATATTATTGGGCTGGACTTCAAATGAATTGGATACTTAATGAGATGATGATAAATGATGAGGTTATCTTGATATAAATAATGATGATGATGAGAGCTAGATGATGAATAAGAATGATAAAATGATGATCGAAGCAAGTAGATGAGGAAGTTAAAATGAGGAAGATAATAATCTGTCTCGTGTATGATATATAAATAAACGGACGAGTAATTTAAAGAAAGTGTTAGGCAGTTCAATGGTTTGGGTGTGTGCCTGTAAAGAGAGAGGTCGCGGGTTCGATCCCGGGCGGTGGCATTTTTTTTAAAAAAAAAAAAAAAAGAAAGAAACCAAATTAGTTGGGTTAGATAAAATTTATTTGGGGATTTAATCAGAAAAGTGTTAACAGAGGAATGGCTAAGAGTGTTGATGGGTGAGCGAGAGGTCGTGGGTTCGAGCCCTGGCAAGGGTGTTTATTTTTTTTAGGCCTATTACATAAAGGTAGCCTTTCTATTATTTTTTATTATTATTATTATTATTATTATTATTATTATTATTATTATTATTATTATTATTATTATTATTATTATTATTAACATTAGTATTATTATTAGTATTGTCATTAAGTATTATTATTAGTAGTATTATTAATATTATTATTAGTATTATCATAAAAATTATCATTTTTTAATTATTATTATTAACAAAAGTATCTTTACTAAAATTATCATTTTAAGTATTATCACTCTTAATATCATTATTATTATTATTATTATTATTATTATTATTATTATTATTATTATTATTATTATTATTACATTATTATTATTACTACAAACATAATAATATTATTTACATAAATATTTACATATAACAAATTTTGATTTAACAATATAATTATATAGATATAGATATATATGTATTAGTATAACTACATGTATAAATATTAATATACAAAATATATATATATATATATATATATATATATATATATATATATATATATATACATATATATATATATATATATATATATATATATATATATATATATATATATATATATATATATATATATATATATATATATATATATATATATATATATATATATATATATATAACCTTTAAAATAACAAATATATTACTAAATTAAAAAAAAGTAATTTATATAAACTAGTTTGATTATTATTACATGTTAATTATATGTGTTAATATATATACAAATGATATAGGTTCGTGAATCCGAGGCCAACCCTGCTTTGTTCAGTTGTTCAATATCGTCATATGTATTTTTACTACAAAATACATTAGGTGAGTTTCATTTGCCTTTTTACCCTTTATATTTTTGGGCTGAGAATACATGCGTAATTTTTATAAATGTTTGACGAAATAGACACAAGTACTTAAAACTACATTCTATGGCTGGATTATTAAACCGAATATGCCCCTTTTTAGTCTGGTAATCTAAGAATTAGGGAACAGACACCCTAATTGACGCGAATCCTAAAGATAGATCTATCGGGCTCAACAAGAACCATCCAAAGTACTGGATGCTTTAGTACTTCGAAATTTATATCATGTCCGAAGGAGGATCCCGGAATGATGGGGATATTCTTATATACAAATTGTGAATGTCGGTTACCAGGTGTTCAATCCATATGAATGATATTTTTGTCTCTATGCATGGGACGTATGTTTATGAGAAATGGAAATATGAAATCTTGTGGTCTATTAAAATGATGGAAATGATTATTTATGTTAAACTAATGAACTCACCAACCTTTTGGTTGACACTTTAAAGCATGTTTATTCTCAGGTGTTAAAGAAATCTTCCGCTGTACATTTGCTCATATTAGAGATATAACTTGGAGTCATTCATGTCATATTTCAAAAGATGTTGCATTCGAATCGTTGAGTTCATCAAGATTATTATTAAGTCAATTATATTTGGATATATTATGAAGTGCTATGCATGCCTGTCAACTGTCGATGTAACGAAAGTTTGTCTTTTAAAAACGAATGCAATGTTTGTAAAATGTATCATATAGAGGTCAATTACCTCGCGATGTAATCAACTGTTGTGAATCGTTTGTAATCGATATGGACTTTGTCCGGATGGATTAGGACGGGTTTTCACAGTTGGTATCAGAGCGGTGGTCTTAGCGAACCAGGTCTGCATTAGTGTGTCTAACTGATAAGTCGTTAGGATGCCTTAGTGAGTCTGGACTTCGACCGTGTCTGCATGTCAAAATTTTTTGCTTATTGCTTCTAGTCGGAAATCATCTGCTTATCATTATTAGTCTAGACACATCTTACTGCATTGATTGCATGAATAGTGTATAGACAAAAAAATTCATATCTTAGCGTATCCGCTACTGTAGACTTTGCCTGACAGATTCCGTAGATTCCTCCGTAACTTATGGGATTTTAGTATTATATATGCATATGTAAATTATGTATTGCAGGGTACTAATCTATATCCTATAATCTATTTCTGATCGAAAATCCTTCATCTGATCGTACGAGATGAATCCCTCAACCAGTTCGAGTCCCTCAGATTTCGATAACTATTCCGATAGTTATTCCGACAGCTATTCCGACATGGATGTTCACCTAAACTCCGGATGCAGCGTCACCAGAATGAATTAACCAATCAACCATCCCCAATTCATCTGATGGGTTCGTAGTCAACTTAATCAATGGAGGTGCGAAGAAGGCAATCCCTTCCATCAACCGAATTCACCTCTTGGTGAAGAACCCGAAGCACTTACCGGCGAATCTATCTGAAACACCATTTTCTCTCTCATTTCCAGAGTACCTCGTCATGATTATATACTATCTCGAATTCTAGATCTTATTCATCCGCTCGTTCCGACCGACAATCATCCCGGATCAATAGAAGAAGTCAACGAACTTCGCGCTCGAGTAATCAATTTGGAGAATATGGTGCAAAATTTACCAGCTTCAACAACATCACCGACACCAACAGTACCATCAGTAACGGCACCAGTACCATCAACATATCACACCTCAACATCTCATTATGTACTTTGAGCATAATCATCAATCTGCAAATCGTTCTACATCATTTATCTTCATTCGACATGGCAATTATGTAATCGCTAATGTTTTTGAGATTATATATATTCTTGTTCTAACGGTAAACCAAATGAGTTTAATATCACATTAACTCATTAAATCCATGATTATATCTGAAGAAAATATATATGTATATATATATATTTTCATAAAGATTGTAATTAAAAATTCTTTCGTACAAACTGTTAATGGTGAAAATATTTTAACGGGTAGGTAATACCCGAGGAATATTTAGATTTCACATTAATAAGTTACATTGTACATTCTTCGAATCTGATTCAACAGTTATTTACTATCCTACTTACAGCCACCGATATACGTATCCGTTCACCGCAGAATAATCATTTTCATTCAATTTCATATTTGGATTTTGACCTATCAGAATTCAACAAGTGGCATAATGAGGAAAACATTTGACAAAATAAAATTTGTTAGAAACAAACAAATTAACTATGAGAAATTTTGTTAAGAATCCACGCTAACTGTTCCTAGCTAATTGCTCCTAGCTAACTGATTACATTTTATTTATCGCAATTTAATTATCGCAATTTACATTCTCGCAATTTTATTTATCGTCATTTAATTTCTGTTATTTACTTTACGCACTTTATTTATCGTCATTAAATTTCTGTTATTTATTTTTACGCACTTTACATATCGGAACATGTATACAAGGTTTTGACATATCATATCGACGCATCTATATATATTATTTGGAATAACCATAGACACTCTATATGCAGTAATACGGGAGTTAGCTATACAGGGTTGAGGTTGATTCTATAATAATATATATACTTTGAGTTGTGATCGAGTCTGAGACGTATACGGGTCACGACACGTATTAATTAATTCGAATATTATATATTAAACTATATATGAATTATTGGACTGTCAACTGTGGACTATCGACTGTGGACTAGTAACATTGGACAATTAAAATGAATTAAAAATATTGATTATACCATATGAAACTAAATAATTCTTCAAGTTTGTCACTTGATTTCATCTTAAACCTCATTTGTATATTGACGATCTCAATCTGCATTTACACCTTTCATGATTCCTGAAAACACCTCAATCGAGAGGATGAACCAACCGCACCTCATCTATGGAAGGAAAGATTTATGCATACAGTTATGCACCTGAAAACACTCAGAACCTGAGCAAACGTTTAACACGTATCTGTGCTAGCTTATTTGGAGTTGTTATTACCGAAAATCACTTTACAATCCCTTCCAAATTAGTCAATTTTGTCACAACTCCACTTCGACTTTCATTCGGATTAGCCTTATTATAACCCGATATATATGATTACCCTTTCTATCATCGTTGCCGGGGAATCTTATATATTCCACCACATTATCAGCAGATGAACCAGCAATCTTGTTACCCTTTGGCATAAGTCTCTCCGAAAAATCTTTTTATCTTTATCTAAACCCTATCATATATTCATCCGCATGTTATAACGAGAATTACTATATCAATTGCCGGGAATCAGTAAATCTGTATTTTGAATCTCACAGCGTTTCTACATCTACAGTTATATGTATACATATAACATTTACCTCTTAGAATTATGATCTTCCATTCTGAAACTCTGAAAAGCACCGAGTCTACGAATCTATACACTAAATGTTGAAAAAGATGAAGGAACCAGCAAAACTGTAAACCACCTTAACAGTCGAAAGTTTGATGATAAAGAATGGAGTGTTGGAAACGTTCAAAAGAAAATTTAGTACCATAAAGCGAATTATGTGAAACTATGAAGAAGGTCGTGGGCAAATCACAAAGACTAAACCCGCCTTCAAAGAATCCAAATGATTCAATATCTGCTGAAGTCATTAACAAATATCTTGTTCCTTACTCTAAACTTTTACGGACAATATTGTTCATCATCCTCTGATCTTAGATATTCTAAGATATTATCATATCTCTCATTATAAATATCCTCGATATTTCTGAAGATATTTTTTCATAACTAATCTTATCAAAAATCATTTATCTCTTCACGCTATCAGTGTTACATCATATAGAAACTGTTAGTTTCTATATTCTGTAAACTTTCGAGCTTAAAATATGAATGTTATTGAAGTAATATTGGGAACTGAAGCATGAGTTAGTATAATATAATGACACTTGATCAACGTGATTATATTACAGTAATTCATGCTGAGTTTCTAATGGAACGTGATGATTCACAGATTATAACGTCATCATGTGCCATGTTACACGACTCTTACGTTCTGTCTAATCTATAAACATATGAAGAACATATTTTTCTTGATAGTCCTATCATTCCTTGAATGCTGGTAATTTGACAAGTCAAATTGTGCTATTACCGTTTCTTTCTTAGGACATTAACAATGTTCATTCTGAAACTTATAACTGTGAATACTGGACCATTACAAGAGATGTCCAATCGCAAGAAGAAGAAACGAAGGGACAAAGCTCCGAAATAGAAACTGGAGTATAAATCGCAGCAAATAGGAGGGAGTAATTAACGGTGGATGAAAGTGATTATAGGAGACAGGAATAGGAACATTGAAATATAAGAGAAAATATAAAGCCCAATAACAACACGAAAATTACAGACCATGGATATTAATACGAATAGCAATATAAAGGCACGGTATAATTAAGAATTGTATTACCCCAAGGTAATAATAGAAATGAATAAATTCCTCCGAGGGTAAATGGAAAAGAAGAATGACAGAAATAATAATTACCAAAACATCAAGGATTAGAACTGGATTAAACATTTTCACAATCTTTTGGATGTATGAACTAAGAAAGAAAGTATAGGAATGGTGAGAAGAATGGAACGGAAGAGTTTAATTTATAATGGAAGTATCAGACAGAGTAATCGAGGCAGATCACCGTATTTAATTATAGAGATCTTAATTCCTTATTCGTCGAAGAATCAAATCTTTTAGATTTCTAAGATTTTCTTTAATTCCTTGAATTCCGGAATTCAACCAAGACGACATCAAAAGTTAAGACAAATCTTATTTTCTAAATTCAACAGTGACTACATCAAAAGTCAAGATGAATCTTTATTTCTCATTTCACTCTTTTGTGATAGCTTCACTTATACTCTTCGCGTAATTGAGTTGTTTTATCCATATTACTCAATGACGATAAAACTTTAATTTCTAGCCCGTATGCGTCATGAAAACATATTTATTGTTAGCCATGTCGACCACACTCAAATTTCGGGACGAAATTTCTTTAACGGGTAGGTACTGTGACGATCCGGAAAATTTCGACTAATTTTGAACCAAACTCACTATACGATTTCATAATTTTGACATGATAAGCATAGTCTATTAAGTTGGGTCTCAAAAAAAAAAAAAATTCAAACTGTTTCATAAATTTATTTGACCTTTGACTGTTTCCGACGATTCACGAACAATTGTTGTAAATAAATATATATACACAGATATATAAATATAAGTAAAAGCATATATAATAATTTGAAATAATAAAATACAAGTTAATCATTAAAATTGAATATGTGACATATAGATATGAAATTTGATATGTATAAATTGTTATATTATTATTATCATTAATGATATTAATATTATTATTATTAGTATTATTATTAGTATCATTAATAATATTATTATCATCTATATTATTATTATCATTATGATTCATTATTATTATTATTTATATAATTATATTAACATTAGGATTATTATTATTATTATTAATTTACTTATTTATGAATAATACTAAAGAAAAAAATTATCAGATAGATTACAAATTTAGTTAGAGATCTCAATCAAGCTTTATTTTTACTTATTTAATTATTCTGTTCCTGTCCTTCTATCTATTAATTGTGATCCTTTATCGACCACCATTACTAAACAACAAACAAATGTAACTTTAATTATGTAATTGGGATATACAATTATTACTACTCTATATCTTAATTTCTATCTAACTAATACAGAGATATCCTAACATACTTGCAAACAAAAAACACACATACATGATCCCTCACCACCTCTTCTATTCTTTCCTTCATTTTATTCTTTCCTTGATTTTGCATATCAACCCAAGACACCATCATGAAACTACAAACCACCATGGAACAACCTTCTAGTGATATTCTTCTTGCTCGATACCAACAGGACACCGTAACCATCACTCATAATCTTTCATGGTTTCTATTCGATCATACTTAACCCGTTTCTGTTTTTCTTTCTACAATCATCAAATACACCCTTGTTGTCTTTTTATTTCCTTCATGAACCACCCAACAAAGAACCACCTTGGTTACTTCCATCGACACCACTATAGTGAACCACCACCCTCATTTTATCGTTTGGTCACCAACCTCAATACCATTGACTATCACCATCTCGCCACCCTCACCATAACCAAAACACCACCTCCATCAAACCCACTAACTACGGCTATATATTTTTCTGTTTTAACTCGTCGTTAACCACCATAGTACCATCTCAAACAAATAACCAATATCGATCACTATCAATACCACCACGGACTATTATTCGAACACCCACTTGGTGTTGTTTCATGTTTTATTGTCAAGCACCCAAATCCACCACTTTATTTATTTCTATCAATTGTGCTCCTGTTTCCCCAACGAGAAAGACCAACACAAACCATCATCTCCACCTCTCTCTCACTTGCTCTCTCTCTCTCTCTCTCTCTCTCTCTCTCTCTCTTTCTATCGTCTTTTCCTTCTCATTTATATTTCTGTTTTTTGTTGTAAATCACAAGCCAAACCAAACACCCTACAATCGGTGATACTACTACCCAGTTTTCGTTTAAAACTGCAACAACTACAGTTGCTACAGTCCAATGTTTCTGTTTAGTTCGAATAATAAAACACCATTATGAACTTCTCGAGATCACCTACATATCGCTGCTATACCTGCTGTATGTACAACTGAAAAACCACATGGTACCTCCTGGTTCGTACCATCACCACTACTACCTATTTTTTTTCTCGTTCCTACTTCTATGTTGAGTTAAATAATGATGAAGAATATTAAAATAACTAGTAGATGGTGAAAGGGGTGCATGATTGGAACTGTGTGTTTTCTTTCTTTTAAGTCCAACAACTTCTAAAGTGGTAACCCCACTTGATTGATAAAGGATAATAAAATTCGGTTTTTGCTACAAAGTGTTTTTGATTGAGCCATACAAATTAGACTTCAACTTGGATAATGAGTCACGATGATGCTGTTATTACAGCAGTATATTTTTTTTTCTTTTTCTCAATCGATCTAGTAAAAAGGTTTCTTGTTTGGGTTCTTTTGCCTTAATAATTGGGCCATTAATTGTTGCCTAATTGGGTCATGATTTGGTTTGCATTTTTTTTAGGCCGAGACCCATATTATTGGGCTGGACTTCAAATGAATCGAATACTTAATGAGATGATGATAAATGATGAGGTTATCTTAATATAAATGATGATGATGATGAGAGCTAGATGATGAATAAGAATGATAAAATGATGATCGAAGCAAGTAGATGAGGATGTTAAAATGAGGAAGATAATAATCTGTCTCGTGTATGATATATAAATAAACGGACGAGTAATTTCAAGAAAGTGTTAGGCAGTTCAATGGTTTGGGTGTGTGCCTGTAAAGAGAGAGGTCGCGGGTTCGATCCCGGGCGGTGGAATTTTTTTTTAAAAAAAAAAAAAGAAAGAAAGAAACCAAATTAGTTGGGTTAGATAAAATTTATTTGGGGATTTAATCAGAAAAGTGTTAACAGAGGAATGGCTAAGAGTGTTGATGGGTGAGTGAGAGGTCGTGGGTTCGAGCCCTGGCAAGGGTGTTTATTTTTTTAGGCTTATTACATAAAGGTAGCCTTTCTATTATTTTTATTATTATTATTATTATTATTATTATTATTATTATTATTATTATTAACATTAGTATTAGTATTAGTATTGTCATTAAGTATTATTATTAGTAGTATTATTAATATTATTATTAGTATTATCATAAAAATTATCATTTTTTAATTATTATTATTAACAAAAGTATCTTTACTAAAATTATCATTTTAAGTATTATCACTCTTAATATCATTATTATTATTATTATTATTATTATTATTATTATTATTATTATTATTATTATTATTATTATTATTATTATTATTATTATTATTATTATTACATTATTATTATTACTACAAACATAATAACATTATTTACATAAATATTTACATATAACAAATTTTGATTTAACAATATAATTATATAGATATAGATATATATGTATTAGTATAGCTACATGTATAAATATTAATATACAATATATATATATATATATATATATATATATATATATATATATATATATATATATATATATATATATATATATAACCTTTAAAATAACAAATATATTACTAAATTAAAAAAAAGTAATTTATATAAACTAGTTTGATTATTATTACATGTTAATTATATGTGTTAATATATATACAAATGATATAGGTTCGTGAATCTGAGGCCAACCCTGCTTTGTTCAGTTGTTCAATATCGTCATATGTAGTTTTACTACAAAATACATTAGGTGAGTTTTGCCTTTTTACCCTTTATATTTTTGGGCTGAGAATACATGCACAATTTTTATAAATGTTTGACGAAATAGACACAAGTACTTAAAACTACATTCTATGGCTGGATTATTAAACCGTATATGCCCCTTTTTAGTCTGGTAATCTAAGAATTAGGGAACAGACACTCTAATTGACGCGAATCCTAAAGATAGATCTATCGGGCTCAACAAGCCCCATCCAAAGTACCGGATGCTTTAGTACTTCGAAATTTATATCATGTCCGAAGGAGGATCCTGGAATGATGGGGATATTCTTATATACAAATTGTGAATGTCGGTTACCAGGTGTTCAATCCATATGAATGATATTTTTGTCTCTATGCATGGGACGTATGTTTATGAGAAATGGAAATATGAAATTTGTGGTCTATTAAAATGATGGAAATGATTATTTATGTTAAACTAATGAACTCACCAACCTTTTGGTTGACACTTTAAAGCATGTTTATTCTCAGGTGTTAAAGAAATCTTCCGCTGTGCATTTGCTCATATTAGAGATATAACTTGGAGTCATTCATGTCATATTTTAAAAGACGTTGCATTCGAATCGTTGAGTTCATCAAGATTATTATTAAGTCAATTATATTTGGATATATTATGAAGTGCTATGCATGCCTGTCAACTATCGATGTAACGAAAGTTTGTCTTTTAAAAACGAATGCAATGTTTGTAAAATGTATCATATAGAGGTCAATTACCTCGCGATGTAATCAACTGTTGTGAATCGTTTGTAATCGATATGGACTTCGTCCGGATGGATTAGGACGGGTTTTCACAAACTATGTTCTACAACTTAAAATCTTGATTATTTAGTTTACTTTCAAGTTTATAGCTTTATATTACTTTTATAACTCATGTATGTGTCGGATCTAAGATCTTGATGTAACTTTGGTTCATCAAACTACTTACAACACTTAATTGAGTTGTGCTACATATCTTAGACTTACATTTGTGTTATGATGGTTAAACCTTGGTTAAGATGATGCAAACCCATCAACGATTTGTACACTTGAAGCTACAAGCATCAAGGATGAGAACCGTGATGAGCATCAAGCACCAAGAACCCACCGGAACACATTACTTACTGTTTTCTGGAGCTGAACAGACCACCTGGGCTACTATAAAGTTGATTTTCAGTTTTCTCAGTTCGTGTAGATGACTTTTCATTTAAGACTCGTCTTAATCCGAGTTACGGTTTAGGATCTATGGCCCTCCGAATGTCACTATGTCCTTTTAACGTTGTGCTGAAAATTCTGACCTACTCGCACTTAAACCGTCGGCACGGTCAAACGAAGATGAGTTTGGTTCTTGAATTTCTACACCAACTAAAGGACTCATATACGGAGCCATGGCCACTGTTCTCACCTCAATTCATTTTGTATAGAGTCCGTGGCGATTGATCGAAGTCAGCCTTTGTTTCAAACTCTTTTCTTGAATGAAACCTACTTTATACTTTTTGTTTGATGATGAATGATGATGATACTTAAGACCTAATTTACATACTTATAAACCTATTGGGACGATTTACTGACTTAGTAACTTTTGACTTAGGTTGAAGACCTTTTCAGACAAACATACTTGCTTACCTTTCCCGTGTCAACTTTACTACTACTTAACCACTGTGAGTTATTGCATCCCTTTTTACTTTAACTATTTTAGGAACTGAGAATACATGCGCATTTTACGTTTTACATACTAGGCACGAGTACTTAAACTTTATATATGTGTGGGTTATACAACGGCATAAACTTTCCCCTTAGCTCGGTAACGTTTAGTCATTGGTTTTTGAACCGGTGAACGCGAATCTTAGATATGGATCCATAGGGTTTGACATCCCCACTCGGGCTAGTAGCGCTAGCATTTAACGGGTGTTTAATACTTCGTAAATATACGCACTTGCCAAGTGTACTTTTAGGGGGTGATAAACGTTAAGTTAGTTACCAAGTGCCCACGGTTATACATATACTTTTCATACTGTTTTGAAACACTGTTAAAGCACTAAAATCTCGTGGCCTACCTTACATTACTGTTATACTTAAACTATAGCTCACCAACATTCGTGTTGACATTTTTAATCATGGTTTTCTCAGGTGCTTAAGGTTGCTTGCTTCCGCTGTTGTACTAGTATTGCTGATTAGCCACCCGCTGCCTTATTAGAGATGTTACCGCATGAAACATTTTATCTTGCATTCAAACTTTATTACTTTTGAGCTATGATTTGTAACGACCTAAGGGTCACGTACTATTATTACTTGCTTCCGTTCATAGAAGCATACTTTTGGTTGTAAAACATTTGACGTTGGTTATGACGTCACCTTTTATCATGAATGCAAATTTGTTTTGAAAACGCATATAGTGTTTGACCTTGTAATGATCCTGTTGTTGATGCTCCGTACATGTTGATTTAGTACGGGGTGTCACACTCGGCCAATTTGGTCGACTTTCTCAAGTTTCCCATTGGCTACCTCAACTAGCATACTCTCCTCTAAAGGAACTAACAACCAATCTATCTTAGAGCAAAAGTGTCTACAAACATAGCTCCTATCGGCACCAGTATCAAATAGGACAGAAGCTAATAGATTGTTGATAGTGAATATACCTGTAACCAAGTCGGGGTTCTCACAGGCATCCCTTGCGTTTACATTGAAAGCTCTTCCACGCGGGGTCTGCCGTCCTTTCGCTTGTTGGGACACTCATTCCTGAAGTGGCCATGTTGTCCATACTCATAACACTTTCTTGGTCCGTTGGGGTTGGTCCTCACAGCTGGGATGGGAATCTTGCAGTCCTTTCCAATATGCCCGTCCTTTTGCACTTTTCACAGACCACATTACAGTATCTGGTATGGTGCTTGTAGCACCTCTTGCACTGCGGTAGACTACCCTTGTAATTGGGGTTCGAGCTAGGGGTCGGGTTGGGGTTCCTTCCGTCGTTATGCCTCTTAGTGGGGGGTTGATCATAGACTCTCCCCTTGTTGTTGTCCCACTTACGCTTCTCACCACTGGCTCCCGATTCGGATTTTGCCTTTTCCGATTCCTTGCTGATAATTTGATTCATAAGGGTATGCGCCATGCGCATAGCTTCCGGGACGTTGGGTGGATTAGAAGAGGTGATATTTCCCTGAATGGACTTGGGAAGTCCCCACAAGTATCGCTCCATTCTCTTAAATTCCGGGGTAACCATCGTGGGACACATCAGTGCTAATTCCAGATACCTACGGTTGTAACCATCAAGATCGTTTCCCACAACCTTCAACTCCCAGAACTCAGCCTCCATTTTCTGTATCTCTGCTCTGGGGCAGTACTCTTAGATCAGGGCTCCCTTAAATTCTTCCCAAAGAGTGGCATAAGCCTCGTCAATACCCTTAGCTTGAGCCAGTGTGTTCCACCAGGTTAGGGCGCCATCTGACAGCGTACATGAAGCATACTTGGTTTTGTTCTCCTCTGAGCAGTTGCTTACACGTAACACAGCTTCTAATTTCTCAAACCACCTAGTCAGACCAACTGGCCCCTCGGTACCGCTAAAGTTGTGGGGCTTGCAGCTTTGAAACTCTTTGTATGTGCACCAGTCACTAATGGGCTGGTTAACTGGTGGATCTTGGGGGTTGATCTCCGCAATAGCTGCGGCTACTCTTTCCGCAATCATTTCCTCGATTTGGGCTGCTGTGGGTGCTGCTCGTCCGTTTACCATTGCTCTTCTAAACAGAAATTTTGACTTAAGTCAAAATCCAGCATTTAATAAATAGTAATATAGTATAAGGCAACCAACATGGAACCAACGCAACACATGTTAACTAAGCAATGCAACCAGATATAGATACCACAAAATCACCATACAGTAACGTAATATAGAACACCGTGCAAAAGTAAACAACACTAAGTTCCATTCATTAATTATAAGTTGCATACATCCGCATAGGTTCGTACAGTACATGAGTAAAACATGAAACTACGAACGAGATTACATAATGAAATCTACTACAATGCCCTATGGTGACGGTGGGTAAAGGATGTCCATTACGTGGGACATCTGGTCCTCGAGCTCAGTTACCCGAGCACGGAGGATCTCCACTTCCCTCGTCAGTTCCTCGATGGAGGGAGATGGTGGGGCAGGCGGTGCAGTCGGTACAGGTGGTGCAGGTGGTGCATATGGTACAGCGCCAGAAGTAGATGGTGTGCAACCGTAAGTCTTACGCGCGAATGGATCGGCAGGATACAGCACAACCCGCTTGCGGGCGGTGACCCTAGTCCTCAGTCCATGTGCGCTAACGAACGAACTACCTCCGTTAACCCCTGGAATAACGGTACCATCAAAATGATACCGCTTCTTCGGCGGGGTAGAGGGTGGCTACACGGGCGTCTCCTCAGGGTCCTCGTCGGAATCCTCGTCACTGGAGTCATCAGAGGATGAGTCGTCAGATGATGAGTCGTCGAAAACAGCTGGAGGTGGCAGCGCTCGGCGACCGGTAGTCATAATCCGGTATCTGAAAGGTGGGATCGGTATGACACATCCATCAGGAAGGCGTCGGCACCAATGGTTATGCTCATTACAGAACTGAACGTCCCCGTATTCCCCGGGAATCACAACACCACCGGGATGGGGCTGTGGCTCCGGAGGTACTGGGATGAGTGGAGCTGGAATCTCTGGTGGATCCTCGTGTCCGTCTGAGGTGATCACTGGGTCGGGTACATGGCCACTGGATCCAGAGGACGAAGTGCCACAGTCACTGGAGTGTGTTGACTACGGGATCTGAGAATCGGCAACAATGGCAGGCGAGGTGGAGGGTGAGTCTGAGTCGCTCTCCAAAATGACAACGGGCGGGACATCCGACATTTGAACAAGGAAAAATAACTTTTTCCATGTCAGCAAGTCATAAAGGAAGCACGTATTAGGCACTACAGCAACCTAGGTTGTCTAAAACAGTATACAGCATGGCAATAATAACAACGCTAAACAGAAATAACATGTGAAAGCAGATAGTAATCATGCAATAGCAGAAAAAAACGTACAACAAGTTCGCATGGCAGTAAAGATAAGCAATAGCATGCAGTAATATCACATAGCAGTAAAAGTAATCAGTAGTATGCAGTAAGTTCCGCAGAAACAAGTAAACTAGCAAGTTGTAGATTAGTCCTATTAGTGAATCCTACTTGGTCCGGTCTAGACTCACTAATGCAACCTAATTCCCTACAACCAATGCTCTGATACCAAATGTGACGCCCCGTACTAAACCATCGTGTACGATTCATCAACAACAGGATCTTTACACGGTTGAATACTACATGCTGTTTGAAAACCATTTTGCATTCATAAAAAGATAGCGTTTTACAAAAGATAACATGACACAGAGGTCATTACAAATCCATTATTCAAATAACATAAGTTGCGAATGCAAATTAAAAGTTTCATGATTGAGACATCTCTAAGTTATGCAGTGGTTATCTAACACAGCAGGTACTTAACAGTAAGTCTAACTGCGGAAGCAACAAACCTCTAAGCATCTGAGAAAACATACTTAAAAATGTCAACAATAATGTTGTTGAGCTATAGTTTAAGTTGTAACAGTAATATAAGATTGACCATGAGATTTCATTGTTTCAAAACAGTATGAAAAGTATATGTATAACCGTGGGCACATGGTAACTAGACTTAACGTAAAATATCACCCCCTAAAAGTACACCTGGCGAGTACGTATGTCCTCGAAGTATTAAACACCTGTTAAATGCTAGCGCGACTAGCCCGAGTGGGGATGTCAAACCATATGGATCCATATCTAATATTCACGTCTACCGGTTCAAAAACCAATAGTTAAACATTACCGTGCTAAGGGGAATCTTTATGCCGTTGTATAACCCACACATATGTAAAGTTTAAGTACTCCTGTCAAGTAAGCAAAACATAAAAAGCGCATGTATTCTCAGTCCCAAAAATAGTATAAGTAAAAAGGGAAGCTATAACTCACAGTGATAAAAGCGGTAAAGTCGGTAATGAAAGTATGCGAGTAGTAAGTCGGTCCGAAAGGTCATCAACCTAAATCAAAGGTTACTAGGTCAGTAGGTTGTCCTTATAAGTTCTAATAGTGCATAAAATAAGTTTAAGTGTCATCATCATCATCATAAAAGCTAAGTAAGTTTGACAAGAATAGAGATCGAAACATTAGGCTGAATTCGGTCAGCTGTTACAACCTCTACGAAATCAAAAAGACGCGTAGTCAGTGGCTATGGCTCCGTATGTGAGTCCCCTAACCGCTGACCAATTTTCAGAACCTAACTCGTCTTCGTTTGACCGTGACGATGGTTTAAGTACGAGTAGGTCAGAAATTTCAGCACAACGTTACAAGGGCGTAGTGACTTTCGGAGGGCCATAAATCCTAAACCGTAACACGGATTAAGACGAGGCCTAAACGGAAAATCATCTACTCGAACCAAAATAACTGAAAATCAACTTTCCAGTAGCCCAGGTGGTCTGATCAGATACGAACAACAGTAGGTAAGGTGCTCCGGTGGGGTTCTTAGTGCTTGATGCTCATCACGGTTCTCATCCTTGATGCTTGTAGCTTCAAGTGTACAACTCGTTGATGGGTTAGCATCACCTTGACTAAGATTCTATCATAAATACATAATATGTTAAGACCAAGTAAGAACACAACTTATTTAAGAGTCTTAGATGGATGATGAACCAATGTTACATCATATCCTTAGTCTTAACACAAATACAAGTCCTATTTACAAACAAAGTTACAAACTTTACATCAATCAAACTAGTATGAAAATAATCTAAGTCAAATGAGGATATGGAACCCTAAGCTAGAGAGCTTGGATCCTTTTTACACAAGTTGCAAGGTTACAAAGCTAGAAAGCTTGAACCTTTAGTGTTCTTGAAGATCTTGAAGCATAAAGCTTGGATCTTTAAGTTATATGAAGACCATAAACACAAGTTTTGATCTTTATATCAAAATAATGAAATCATAAGTTAGAAAACTTAGATCCAACAAAAGATATGAAGATCCAAGCTAGAAAGCTTGCATCTTGATTGTTCTTGAAGATCTTGAAGCATAAAGCTTGGATCTTTAAGTTACATGAAGATTACAAACACAAGTTTGAATCTTTATAACAAAATAATAAGATTTAAAGTTAAAAGATATAGATCTACAAAGTGGGTGAAGATTCAAAGCTAGAAAGCTTGAATCTTCCATGTTCTTGAAGGATTCAAATCCATGTTTGAATCTACAAGATATAATCAAGATCAAAAGCTAAAAAGCTAGATCCTTTATGATGATGATGAATTCGAAAATGAAAAGAAAAGAAGAAGAAAAAGATCAAAAACTTACAAGTTTTAGAGTGATAAAGACTAGAGAGAAGATAGGAGAATAAGTGTGTGTGAAATGCAAATGAGAGCAAGTATTAAATGGATGGAATAAGGATGGTATTTATAGGTGAATGAGGGAGGGGATGGTGGTGGTGGCAAAAAATTTGAGGGGGGACAAGGGGGACAAAAGTTTTCTTTTTGGTTAAGGATTGTCTAAAGTTGGTGCTTATGTTAGGATCCTATGCAACATTAGGGATAATACTTGACATAAATGCTAGCATGTTTCCTCTAATAAATGGTCATTTGTCTTACTTATTAATGAGTCACTAGTAATTAGTAAGTGGGCTAAATAAATGGGCTACTAGCTAGAGTAGGGTGGGCTTAAGTCCAACAAGGTAGAAAGTCCAACAAGACTAACTAGTAAGCATAATTAAATTACTACGCATAATTAAGCATCCATAAACCCAAGTAATTATTATTATAAAATAATAATTAAGATTTCGTAGTCGTAATATTCCGGTTACGACAAAAGTTAAGCGTGTGCGCAGTTCGCGGTTTATTCGAAACATCAAGTGATACTAACGGTCATAAAGCATCCGGTGATCAAGTTAAGTATCCTACGTACTATAAGGCATGTTTTAACGTATAAATGAAAGTAAACTGTAGTGACCCGAACTTTTCCATGTTTATATATATTAATTGAGATTGATATTTACATGATTAAATGTTTCCAACATGTTAAGCAATCAAACTTGTTAAGACTTGATTAATTGAAATATGTTTCATATAGACAATTGACCACCCAAGTTGACCGGCGATTCACGAACGTTAAAACTTGTAAAAACGACATGACGATATATATATGGATATACATATGGTTAACATGAGATTATGATAAGTAAGTATCTCCATAAGTATATTAACAATGAGTTATATACATATAAACAAGACTACTAACTTAAGGATTTCGAAACGAGACATATATGTAACGATTATCGTTGTAACGACATTTAAATGTATATATATCATATTAAGATATATTAATATATCATAATATCATGATAATATAATAATTTAACATCTCATTAGATATAATAAACAATGGGTTAACAACATTAATTGAGATCGTTAACTTAAAGGTTTCAAAACAACACTTACATGTAACGACTAACGATGACTTAACGACTCAGTTAAAATGTATATACATGTAGTGTATTTAGATGTATTAAAATACTTTTGGAAGACTTCAAGACATATATCAAAACACTCATACTTAACGAAAATGGTTACAGTTACTTTCCCATTCTTTTCTTTCATCAAGAATTCTAGTCGTATTCTTACCCGTATTATACACAGCTTCAAAACGTACTTACTATGGGTATATACCAATAGGAACTAGCATGGGATTCCAATCTTGATTATGTCATGTATGACTAATCAATTTTAACTTCTACCATGAGCTAGTCAACTAACTAGAACTCCTTTTAACCTCACTCACCACTCACCAATTACCACTCATCATTCACTCCATTTCACTTCCAATTCTCTTTCTAATTCTCTCTCAACACACACACACTATTATGAACGTATTTTTCCAGTAGTTAATCATCATCTTCATCAAAAATCACTTCAAGAATCAAGCTATAATCATCATAGGAAGAACACTTCAAGAACACTTCAAAAATCCCTTCAAGTTTACTAATTTACTTCCAAGCTTTCTAATCCATTCCAAGTAATCATCTAAGATCAAGAAACCTTTGTTATATAAAGTAGGTTATCTTTCTTATTCAAGGTAATATTCATATTCAAACTTTGATTCAATTTCTATAACTATAAACTATCTTAATTCGAGTAAAAATCTTACTTGAACTTATTTTTGTGCCATGATCCTACTTCAAGAACTTTCAAGCCATCCAAGATCCTTTGAAGCTAGATCATTTCTTGTCACTTCCAGTAGGTTTACCTACTAAACTTGAGGTAGTAATGATGTTCATAACATCATTCGATTCATATATATAAAACTATCTTATTCGAAGGTTTAAACTCGTAATCACTAGAACATAGTTTAGTTAATTCTAAACTTGTTCGCAAACAAAAGTTAATCCTTCTAACTTGACTTTTAAAATTAACTAAACACATGTTCTATATCTATATGATATGCTAACTTAATGATTTAAAACCTGGAAACACGAAAAACACTGTAAAATCGGATTTACGCCGTCGTAGTAACACCGCGGGCTGTTTTGGGTTAGTTAACTAAAAACTATGATAAACTTTGATTTAAAAGTTGTTATTCTGAGAAAATGATTTTTATTATGAACATGAAACTATATCCAAAAATTATGGTTAAACTCAAAGTGGAAGTATGTTTTCTAAAATGGTCATCTAGACGTCGTTCTTTCGACTGAAATGACTACCTTTACAAAAACGACTTGTAACTTATTTTTCCGACTATAAACCTATACTTTTTCTGTTTAGATTCATAAAATAGAGTTCAATATGAAACCATAGCAATTTGATTCACTCAAAACGGATTTAAAATGAAGAAGTTATGGGTAAAACAAGATTGGATAATTTTTCTCATTTTAGCTACGTGAAAATTTGTAACAAATCTATTCCAACCATAACTTAATCAACTTGTATTGTATATTATGTAATCTTGAGATACCATAGACATGTATACAATGTTTTGACCTATCATGTCGACACATCTATATATATTTCGGAAAAACCATAGACACTCTATATGTGAATGTTGGAGTTAGCTATACTGGGTTGAGGTTGATTTCAAAATATATATAGTTTGAGTTGTGATCAATACTGAGATACGTATACACTGGGTCGTGGATTGATTCAAGATAATATTTATCGATTTATTTCTGTACATCTAACTGTGGACAACTAGTTATAGGTTACTAACGAGGACAGCTGACTTAATGAACTTAAAACATCAAAATATATTAAAAGTGTTGTAAATATATTTTGAACATACTTTAATATACATGTATATATTGTTATAGGTTTGTGAATCAACAGTGGCCAAGTCTTACTTCTCGACGAAGTAAAAATCTGTGAAAGTGAGTTATAGTCCCACTTTTAAAATCTAATATTTTTGGGATGAGAATACATGCAGGTTTTATAAATGATTTACAAAATAGACACAAGTACGTGAAACTACATTCTATGGTTGAATTATCGAAATCGAATATGCCCCTTTTTATTAAGTCTGGTAATCTAAGAATTAGGGAACAGACACCCTAATTGACGCGAATCCTAAAGATAGATCTATTGGGCTTAACAAACCCCATCCAAAGTACCGGATGCTTTAGTACTTCGAAATTTATATCATATCCGAAGGGTGTCCCGGAATGATGGGGATATTCTTATATATGCATCTTGTTAATGTCGATTACCAGGTGTTCACCATATGAATGATTTTTATCTCTATGTATGGGATGTGTATTGAAATATGAAATCTTGTGGTCTATTGTTACGATTTGATATATATAGGTTAAACCTATAACTCACCAACATTTTTGTTGACGTTTTAAGCATGTTTATTCTCAGGTGATTATTAAGAGCTTCCGCTGTCGCATACTTAAATAAGGACGAGATTTGGAGTCCATGCTTGTATGATATTGTGTAAAAACTGCATTCAAGAAACTTATTTTGTTGTAACATATTTGTATTGTAAACCATTATGTAATGGTCGTGTGTAAACAGGATATTTTAGATTATCATTATTTGATAATCTACGTAAAGCTTTTTAAACCTTTATTGATGAAATAAAGGTTATGGTTTGTTTTAAAATGAATGCAGTCTTTGAAAAACGTCTCATATAGAGGTCAAAACCTCGCAACGAAATCAATTAATATGGAACGTTTTTAATCAATAAGAACGGGACATTTCATAAACCATGTATATAAATGTTCCAGAGTATAAAGTAGCACAGGTACGCACAAATACGCAGTTTTGCTAAAACACAAGGCACAAAAGCAAGTCAAAAAGTCGGGTCGTTACATTAAAGTTAATGTCGGTTACCAGGTGTTCATCATACGAATGAATTTTATACACTTGCGAGTGTAATGTTATTTATGAAAAATGAGAATCTTGTGGTCTATTAAAATTATGGAAATGATTGATTACGATAAGCTAATGAACTCACCAACCTTTTGGTTGACACTTTTAAGCATGTTTATTCTCAGGTAATAAAGAAATCTTCCGCTGTGCATTTGCTCATTTTAAAGATATTACTTGGAGTCATTCATGGCATATTTCAAAAGACGTTGCATTCAAGTCGTTGAGTTCAATAAAGATTATTATTAAGTAAATGACAGATTAGGTCATTTATAGTTTAGATATTATGAAATGGTATGCATGCCTGTCAACTTTTGATGTAATGAAAGTTTGTCTTTTTAAAACGAATGCAATGTTTGTAAAATGTATCATGTAGAGGTCATATACCTCGCAATGTAACCATATGTTATTGTATTCGTCCTTATGGATTAGGACGGGTAGCTTCAGATAGTTAACTACAATCTTACAATCTAGGTTAACGTATCAAATGGTATCAGAGCTTTGATTCTGAAATCAATTTATCATATTGTTGCGGTTTTAGAATTAAAAAAAAATCGTCTTTTGTTCATTTTTGCGATTTCTGTCAATTAGGTGTCAAATTGGGAACTAGCTGTAGTAGGTTCGATTTCTTAAGGTTCAGAAATCATTTGGATTAACTTTGTAAGGAGAAATAAAGAAAACAACAAAAGCTTAGAGGGTCTTCAATGGCTACGGTTGGAGCAACACTGAATATGAAGGATGCACAAGAGGTGTTAGATGAAATGCCAAAATCAAGAAATTATAGACATGAAGGTACGGTTCAAGACTATTATGAAGCGTTTATTTCTTTGTACAGAGATCGTAGTTTAGAGGAGTCATTTTTGATTGATATTTTTGTTTGGGGGTTGAAACCCGAAGTTAAGAAGGGGGTTAGTATGTTCAAGCCCAAAACCCTCCATGATGCTTGTTATTTGGCTAGGGTACAAGAAGAGTTTAACAATATCATGAAGAAACGAACTAGTCCCTTGTTGCTACCTATTTCTAATCATGAGGTTTCAAATAAAGTGAATAACGACAATTGTTGTAATTTGGTTAGTATTGGTAAGTCAATTGAATCAGTGAACAAACGTGGTTTGGAATCATTACCTTCTTTGAGCGTTGAAGATTCTAGTAGTATGGAGAACAATGATGATATAGCTATAGTTGTTGCTACTGATGATGATATATGTGAAGAGATTAGTAAGGGTGATCAAAGTGAGCTAACTATACTTGCTGCTGCTGACTATTTTCAAGAGGTTGATAAAGATGTCGAGATAGAATCTAGGGTGGTTTCAACGAAAGAAGATGGTGTTATGCAGGTCAAAGATGGTCTTTCTATCGAAATGTGGACAAAAGTTCTAAATAAAGATGTTCTTAATAGAGAAATTGAGCAGAGGACCATAGCTTCAAGTGATATTGTGTTGCCAGCTATATTTCTTATGCCTGCAAAGTTTTTAAATTCAACCAGTTTCATGAAGCTTCTTGAATCAAGCATGCCCCAGGAATTGGATTTTTCTCCTGGGAATATTATTTGTGAGAAGATAAAAGAAAAAATTATGGGCAACCGTAAGGGGTTAGAGCAGTTATTTAAAGGTTATTCATGTGATTTGGATCCTCAAGATTCACCAGATCACAAGTGTGATTGGATTCAAAATCTCAAGGGTCGACACAAAAGGAATTCATTGATACATTTGTGGCCTAAATGGAAGTCTAAAGTGGCTTGTTCTTACAACCATATGAAGAGAAATGTTGATCCACCATCTAGTCTGAAGGTTTCAAATGAAGTAAATAATGACAAAAATTGCTTGGAATTAGAGAGGCCTACTATCAGTATTAATCAGCTTGGACTGAGTATTTCTTTCTCTTTTAATTTAGAGAATAATCCTATTAGTATATTCTTGCAAATGAAGAGTGTTATTGGTTACTTAAAAGGATTCTAGTGGAACAAGTTAAAAGTTTAGTTCAAGAGTTTAAAGATGGGACTGATGGAATTTCTCTTTATGTGGTAATCATTAACACCAATGGTAAAGAAGCGTCATTTAATCTAGAAATGCTTGGCAATTGGAAATGGTATAAAAAGAGAAAGGGTAATGTGAATTTTGGTATAGTGGTGGTGATAATGGATTTAGAAGCTAGAACACCATTTCCAGAACTAGTGAACTCATGGTGGTTCTGTTTGACTTTCACTGGTCAAACAAATGGTTATGGATATAAAGGGTTGAGGATCTATTGCTATTGTGATAATGTTCTCTATTTGTGGTATCTGAAGATGTTTATTTTTGAATTAGGGTTGAAAGGTTTGAATTTTGGTCAACATTTGACTTTTATGAGTCAACTATGGTGTTTCAGTGATCTGGATATTTTTGAATGCCATTAGTTTGTTTTAGCAGCAACAGTGGGATAGTTGATGGTGGTGTTTGGATTTTGAGGTTTTGGGTTAATGTTAGGGTTGGATTAATATTTCATAGAATAGGCTTGAAACTGAGATGGAGTTTGAAGATGAAGGTTATGTTTGGTGGATGGAATCTTGGTGGATTGGTGATGTTGTATTAAAATGGGTTATGGTGTTTTATTTGGATAATTTGCAGCTGGTTTGATGAGGTTTACTGGTCCATTTTTAGTTGGATGGATGTATTTCCTGTCAAATGTGCAGTTTATTCTTGTATGGTGTTGGATTTGCATGTTTTGCTGCTCATTTTGACTGTGCTGAATCAGCCTTTATTGGTGATCCACATCAAGCTGCTCCTGCTGATACAACCAATTTCCATGTTGATTGACAATTTGATACAACGATTTCCTGAATTTGATGTTTTTGCACATGATTCTTGAGGTCAAGAATCGTTTGAAGGATGGAGTATTGATACGTTATATTTGAAATGGCATGTGCAGATCACGTGTCGGTTAATTTGGGAAAAGGTGTGCATCTCACGTGATATTAACTTCAATAGCAGCACCGCTCCAATTGGTTAATTCTGTTACGATTGTTACAAACTAGTTAGCTCAGTAGTTAAATAGGGAGCTGTTGTAATA
The DNA here is from genome assembly GCF_046630445.1 of Rutidosis leptorrhynchoides. NCBI lineage: Eukaryota > Viridiplantae > Streptophyta > Magnoliopsida > Asterales > Asteraceae > Rutidosis > Rutidosis leptorrhynchoides. The sequence goes on from NC_092337.1 coordinate 300,895,588, forward strand.
GTTAGTAAGTTTTTTCGAGTTGTAATTTCGTTCTTCTCTCTGTAATTCAATCTCAGTGCCAATTGTAATAAAAATACGATTTGACTCCATTGTTCTTTCTCAAATTATAGAACTTTCAGGTCTAATCGATAGTTAACTGCAATTTTACGATCTAGGTTTGATACGATCTAGTTAACGTATCACATAATTTGAATATTCTTCCATCCATCCATGTTACCATAAAAATAAAATTATAACTGCAGATGTACAATTATACATCATAAGTTGAAACCCTTTCGCTCTGTGATGATAATTTGACTACTGTTGGGTTAGATATTTTCCGGACCTTTAGATTCTCGTCACCTTTATAAGGATGTTCTTGTTGGGACTTTCGTTCCAAATCCTCCTTCTGATTCGAAAAATGGTTCAGTTGATGTGGATATCTTGGATTAATTGTGGCGTAAAATGACCCCTTTTTAAAGGCTCGTCTTCGGGTAACGTTTTCATAGGCTCCTAAACGGATGTGATTGTGGGAATTCATTATCGTGGTAAGGAGTTTTCAGAAATTTCTTCTTTTGCAAATTTGTTGGATAGGAATACTGGCAAGAACCGCATTGTTAATGATTTGGGTTCCAAGGATACTAGTCATAAGTTGGGCTCTCCATTTGGTTTCTTTAACAAGATCATGAAAGGTTTTGTGGGTGAAAAATTTGAAGTTTTATTGTATAATTCAAATAATCCTCCCAAGCCGCCGACTAAGCCAAAGAAACCTACAAAGAAAAAGGTGGTTTACGGAGACGTGATGGAAAAATTTTGTGATTTCGTAAAAGACATTTGTCGTAGCTTGGGTTGGCTTGGTTCGGCGTGAAGATGGTTTCTAATCTCTCATCAGTTTACTGACCTCTTTTTTGCCAGTCTTGTTATATTTGTTAATTTTTATTGGTTTTTGCTTTGGTAGTTTGTCATTGCTTCATTATCTTTTCATCCGGTGTTGTGTGCTTACGTTTTTTGCTGAGTGTGTTTAGTTAAGCGTGAATGGTGGTTCTGGTTTGATCATTTGTATTTGGGGTTTCATCTTTTTGATGAAGTTTTTCCTTATAAGTTATGCTTATAGTTTTTCGAGAAAAAAAAAATATATATGTAAATAAAAAATTTATAAAAAAATTAAAAAAATAGATACAAAACAATTGTGAGTGGCTGTTTTAGTTTAATCGTTTGTATGTTGAGGATCTTTCTGATAAAGTTTTCCCTATAAGTTATTTAAAGTTTTTAGTTTTTCGGAAAAAAATAAAAAAATAAAAAAATATAGTTATAAAACAGTTCTTGTGATTGTTGTGAATCATTTACTTTTTGTCAAGAGTAAAGAAAGTAGGAAAATGCTAACGACAACCCTAAGGGCTGTCATTAAGCTGCATAAATAACTTGTACATTACGGTTATGTCTGACTTTAATGTGAAGGTTATTGAATTGCGCAAGTTTTTTATGCATCTTAACGACAACCCTTAAGGCTTTCCGAGAAAGTATTATGTTCTTAAAAAAATGATACATGAATCAAACGATAAACTGAGGCCTTTTTCGTTCATGTTATACAGATAGGCCTTTTTCGCAATACGAGGGTTGTTCTTAACACACCAAATAAAGTTTTCAGCGTATTTTGGGTCAAAATCTGACCGAACAGTCCTCGCCAATTACCCAACTGTGTCCATTGTGATATGGATATGTTTGTTGAGTTGCTAATCACCTGTAAATTTGTCTTAAGACACTATCAATAGACCCAATAGAACCGAACTGTTCTTCAAGGGGATGACAAAAAAAGAGTTTACATATTCTATTCAGGCCAATACACGAAACTAGACAGCTTCCTAGGAGCATTCATAATCTTTAAACCGATGAAATCGAAAATATAAGTTACCATATAAATGTACAAAGTCTATTAATAGGTAATGAAATGGTCACCAATAATCTCTACACGAACATTCATAATCATTAAACCTATGAAATCGATTATTATCTCTAACAATAATTTCTCTGCCAGTAATACCCGAAACAAACTTAATGGCATCATGACAATCTAAACAAATCCTTAAATTCTTAGTTATCCTAATAGGAACGCCCGGTGGTATTACACAAAGTCCAAACGCAAGAGCTATTTTCTCACTATGATGCCAAACTTCTGATTCACTGTCTTCTTCTTCTAGATCAAAAAGAGCCAATTTTGTGTCGGCTATGTATCCAGCCGCCTTCATTTGATTCTTTAGCTTACTGAGCATTGATTGGATGTCTGTGTTTCTTTCGTGAGACGTATCTTTTGCTTGAAACGAATGTACTTTATTCATTACTGAGATCCAACTGCAGCCTGCACCTTTTTTAATTCCTACGTCTTTCATCTCCATCCTAACCAGATTCGCTTCTTCCCACCTGAATCAAATGTTAAAAAGTGTCAATTTCGACCCATAACTAAGAATGGGTTACTATGGTTGTCTTATCCTTTAACGAGTCAAATTGGTAAAATAACAACATAAAGTATCGTATAGATAGAATAAATCGAATGGGTCACAGTTGCACAAATTGTATACTTTATTACATTAAGCCACAGTATCAAATTTTGTTATAATATTTGACGTACTAATTTCATATAAAAAAATTTAAAACTTTGGACAAATAGAGTTTTGGGTCAACCTGATGCGCACAGAAAAGAACCTGTTTTGACTTTTCTTTTGTCGCCTCTAATGACAATAAATGTATGAACAGATAATGTTCTTCAACGATTGAAATGGTTCTTAAAATGAGTAAAGAATCCAATTTTAATGGAAGCAAGTACCACTTCAGCTCCATATTAGCCATTATCAGGCTTTGATACTCCAGTAAACAAATTATAAGGAATTCCTTGATTGCATATTTCAACGATGAAACAATGTCAAGGCTTATAGTGGTGTAGTAGAAATTAGTGGGCGAAGTGATAAACGTGGCATGCTAGTGTCGGCTATTTAAAGCCATTGTTGATTTTAATTGAAGAAACATCAGTAGCAAAAATGTAGTCTTAAAATTTTCATTTGCTCTCTATATTCCAATTATATAATTGAGTAAAGCAAGCTTTATTATTGTAAGGCTTATTAGGTGAGTATATTTTATGTGTATGTTCCAACTTCCAACAATATCCTTTCTTATCACATCAATAGGAAGCAGTATGAACTGTAAAAAAATCAGATACAATATAATGGTTTTCAGAGAAATTTTACCTTCCAGCTGCAGCAAACATGTTTGAGAGGATGACATGGTTCCCAGAGTCCAGAGGATCCAACTCAAACAATTTATCAGCCGCAATTTTCCCTAGCTCGTTTTTCCCATGCATTTTACACGCACCTAAAAGAGCCCCCCACATAGAAACTGTAGGACGACCAGGCATTCCCTTTATGAACTCGTACGCACGTTCAACCATTCCCGCTCGCCCTAACATATCCACTATACATGCATAATGCTCAATCCCTGGTTCAATTCCATATCTTGGTCTCATTGACTCAAATATACTCATGCCCACCTTCACTGCTCCGGCCCTACTACACGCTGCTAAAACAGACACAAATGTAACATAATTAGGTACCACGTCAAACTTTCCGCATTTCATTTCATCAAACACCGAAAGAGCCATGTCAACGTATCCGAGATGAGCGTAACCACCAAGTAACGCATTCCACGTGATTAAATTTCTTTGAGGCATTTCATCAAACACTTTCTCACAATCTTCTACGTTTCCACATTTAGCATACATATCAACAAGTGCACTTCCAACAAAAGCATTACCATCAATGCATGCTTTGACAGCAAGTGCATGAACCAACCTTCCCATTTCCAAACCTGCAATCCCAGCACACGCACTAATAACGCTCGATACAATAAAATCCTTAGGCTCAATATTGTTTCTAGTTGCCAGCAAAAAAAGTGTACAAGCCTTTTCCCCCTCGTCATTTTGCTCGTAAGCCGCCACCAAGGAGCACCAAGAAACATCATTCGGATTACAAATATCATCAAAAACCGAACGGGCAGAGCTTACATCCCTACACTTTCCATAGAAATCGATCAGCCCGTTTGCGACAGACACGTGACATTCATACCCATATCGTATTACAAACCCATGAACTTGTTTACCAACTTGCAAATACAACCCATCAGAACATGCATTTAGAACAACACAAAAAGTTATCCCTTCAAGCTCTCCACCTATCCTCCTTAACTCAACAAAAGCATCAACCGATTTACGCGGCTTCCCATCAAGTACAGCATTCGACATGTATGCATTCCACGTCGCAAGATTCTTATCAGGCATTTCATCGAACACCTTACATGCGTCCACCTTAAGACCCGTTTTACAATACATATCAAAAGCACTACACCCAACAAACACATCATGTATCAAACCCGTTTTAACCGCAAGGCAATGAATCTGTTTCCCAGCAACCGGGTCCCTCAACGAGTTACAAGCTTTAAAAACGCATGGTAATGTGAAGTCGTTGGGCGTTATAGAGTCACGGTGCATGTTACTAAAGTGAAGAATAGCTGCTGAGAAATGACCATTTTGAACCGAACCGGAAATGAGGGCGGTCCAGGTGACAACGGACCGGTTTTGGGGTGGGGTGAGTGAGAGAATGAGGTGGGCTGAATGAAGGAGGTCAAGTTTGGAATACATGTTAACGAGGTGGTTGGAGATGAAAGTGGGAAATGGGGTGTCGATGGTTTTGATCATCATAGCGTGGGTTGCACGGCCGATGATGGATGAACGAGAGGAGATTGCTGACTGAAAACGTGACGTCAGTGTATTTAGTTTGGCAGAAAAGGAAGAAGCCATGGTGGTTAACTGAAGTCATGACTTGGAGTTGGGCGTACGTGTGTTTCTGTTATGACGGCGCATTTGGACCGAACGAAAGTTGGAATGAAACCAATACCAAGTACGATTCAGACCTCTGAACTGATGATGGACAATGGGCTGGTAAGATCGGGTATTGGTTAAGTATGGTTCAAATCGGGTTTGAGTTAACTTATAACTGCCCGGATAGGGACAGCTTCGATATGTCCATAATACCATCTTTATTCATATTTGACTTAATAGAAAAAAAAAAATAAACATACCCTTGGTCCATATTTCCAATTGGTAATTTGGAGCTCGAACTTATGGTTAGAGTTAGAGTTCATAGTTGTCAGCTTATTTTAATTTTTTCTACACATGTTTGGTCAAAACTAAACGAAGATGAAGCTTATAGTTGTAAATTAACTAAAAAAGATTTTAAAATATATGGGTCAAATATGTAATTTCTTATTTTATAAGCTATGAGCTTATTTTATAAGCCAGTTCTACTAGTTTATTTTTTCAGAACTTATTTTTATTTTTTTAAACTCTGAAAATTATGTCACTCAAATGATGCGACTAGTTTAAGCTTTTTAAAAAGATAAGCTCCAATAAGTTACATAACCAAACACATCCTTAAACCCATATTTGTATCCATGTGGATAGTTATTTTTTTATAATCCATCCATTTATATTTATATCCGTTAGAATAAATATGTTAAAAAATACTTATTTATATCTATAAAAGTTGGTTTAGTTTGAAGAAACGTATACTCCCTCCGTCTCATATTAATAGTCCATCTTTCATTTCTCGTCCGTCCCAAATTAATACTACCTCCGTCTCATTCCAATAAGTCAGTATTCCATTTTGGGCTGTCCCATTCTGATAGTCCACTTCCATAAATAGAAAGGAAAGAAGATATTTCATTAGTGGATCTGGAGAGAGAAGATATTTCATTGGTGGAGAAATGAAGTTAGTGGTATTTCCTAAAACTGCGTGTTTTTTGTCTGTGGACTATTGGAATGAGACGGAGGGAGTAGTTCACTTTCATAAATAGAAAAGAATAATTGGCTAAAGTACCTTTATACCCTTGCTTTATTTAAGTAAGACAAAAGTATAGGTAAAAAGTAATGGGTAAAACTAGAAAGTAGGGAAAAAAGACAAAAAGTACATGTGACAGTCACTTTTTCTTAAACTGTGTATTTTTTGTCTGTAGACTATTTAATTGGGACGGAGGGTGTGACGACCCGGAAATTTCCGACTAAATTTAAACTTGATCTTTATATGTTTTCTACAGAATAAGCAAAGTCTGTTAAACTGAATTTCAAAAAAAAAAAAAAAAAACTTTGAACTATGCTCATGTATACATTTGACCTTTAACTATTCCTGACGATTCACGAACAATTGTTGTAGATAACTAAATGTATATACACGTGTATATGTATATGTATATGTATATATATAAACAAATGTATATTTAATAATTTGAATTAGTATAATATCAATTAATCATTTGAATTAAATAGATAGTGAAATGTACAAAATAAATAAGATATTATTAAATAAATATATTAATATATATATATATATATATATATATATATATATATATATATATATATATATATATATATATATATATATATATATATATATATATATATATATATATATATAAAAGTAATATTATATATATTGTAATATATAAAATTGATAAATAGTAAATATCCAAGATGTGTTATTATATAATATATAATTAGTAAAGATGATTAACAAGTTGTAATAATACGATATTAAATATAATAACAAGTTAAAAATATAGAAGTTATACTAATATCGTTATTACTTCATTACTAATATTAATATTAATGCTAATATTTATATCAGTATTATTAATATTATTGTATATAATGTATAGATACGAAATTTGATACATTTTAATTGTTATAATGTTGTTAATACTAATATTGTTGTTATCATTATTAAAACCATTATTATTAGAGCTAATAGGAGAATTATGATTTCGGTTATTATTATAATTATAATTATTGTTATTATTAATATTATTAGTATTATTAATTAGTATTATTAGTATTATTATTAATATATTAGTATTATTATTTGTATTATTGTTATTAATATTAATTATTAATATATATTAAATATAAAGTATACCATATAAAATCTATTAGGTACAAAAACCATATCTGCTTTTACTCTTTTTCTTTATTCTGATTGGGATGTTGTCGACCAAATCCCATTATAAAACAAGGTTCAATCGATTCTTGAAACTGTTTTAATATTACATAGCATTAATATTAGAAACCCACTTGTTGTAGTGACCCGAACTTTTTCATGTTTATATATATATTAAATGAAATTGTTATTTACATGATTAAGTGTTTCCAACATGTTAAGCAATCAAACTTGTTAATACTTGATTAATTGAATTAGGTTTCATATAGACAATTGACCACCCAAGTTGACCGGTGATTCACGAACGTTAAAACTTGTAAAAACTATATGATGACATATATATGTATATATATATATAGTTAACATGATATTATGATAAGTAAACATATCATTAAGTATATTAACAATGAACTACATATGTAAAAACAAGACTACTAACTTAATGATTTTGAAACGAGACATATATGTAACGATTATCGTTGTAACGACATTTAATGTATATATATCATATTAAGAGATATTCATACATCATAATATCATGATAATATAATAATTTAAAATCTCATTTGATATTATAAACATTGGGTTAACAACACTTAACAAGATCGTTAACCTAAAGGTTTCAAAACAACACTTACATGTAACGACTAACGATGACTTAACGACTCAGTTAAAATGTATATACATGTAGTGTTTTAATATGTATTCATACACTTTTGAAAGACTTTAAGACACTTATCAAAATACTTCTACTTAACAAAAATGCTTACAATTACATCCTCGTTCAGTTTCATCAACAATTCTACTCGTATGCACCCGTATTTGTACTCGTACAATACACAGCTTTTAGATGTATGCACTATTGGTATATACACTCCAATGATCAGCTCTTAGCAGCCCATGTGAGTCACCTAACACATGTGGGAACCATCATTTGGCAACTAGCATGAAATATCTCATAAAATTACAAAAATATGAGTAATCATTCATGACTTATTTACATGAAAACAAAATTACATATCCTTTATATCTAATCCATACACCAACGACCAAAAACACCTACAAACACTTTTATTCTTCAATTTTCTTCATCTAATTGATCTCTCTCAAGTTCTATCTTCAAGTTCTAAGTGTTCTTCATAAATTCCAAAAGTTCTAGTTTCATAAAATCAAGAATACTTCCAAGATTGCAAGTTTACTTCCAAGTTTTCTAAATCCATTCCAAGTAATCATCCAAGATCAAGAAACCTTTGTTACTTACAGTAGGTTATCTTTCTAATACAAGGTAATAATCATATTCAAACTTTAATTCAATTTCTATAACTATAACAATCTTATTTCGAGTGGAAATCTTACTTGAAATTGTTTTCGTGTCATGATTCTGCTTCAAGAACTTTCAAGCCATCCAAGGATCCTTTGAAGCTAGATCTATTTTTCTCATTTTAAGTAGGTTTATCCAAGGAACTTGAGGTAGTAATGATGTTCATAACATCATTCTATTCATACATATAAAGCTATCTTATTCGAAGGTTTAAACTTGTAATCACTAGAACATAGTTTAGTTAATTCTAAACTTGTTCGCAAATAAAAGTTAATCCTTCTAAATTGACTTTTAAAATCAACTAAACACATGTTCTATATCTATATGATATGCTAACTTAATGATTTAAAACCTGGAAACACGAAAAACACCGTAAAACCGGATTTACGCCGTCGTAGTAACACCGCGGGCTGTTTTGGGTTAGTTAATTAAAAACTATGATAAACTTTGATTTAAAAGTTGTTATTCTGGGAAAATGATTTTTATTATGAACATGAAACTATATCCAAAAATTATGGTTAAACTCAAAGTGGAAGTATGTTTTCTAAAATGGTCATCTAGACGTCGTTCTTTCGACTGAAATGAATACCTTTACAAAAACGACTTGTAACTTATTTTTTCGACTATAAACCTATACTTTTTCTGTTTAGATTCATAAAATAGAGTTCAATATGAAACCATAGCAATTTGATTCACTCAAAATGGATTTAAAATGAAGAAGTTATGGGTAAAATAAGATTGGATAATTTTTCTCATTTTAGCTACGTGAAAATTGGTAACAAATCTATTCCAACAATAACTTAATCAACTTGTATTGTATATTATGTAATCTTGAGATACCATAAACACGTATACAATGTTTCGACCTATCATGTCGACACATCTATATATATTTCGGAACAACCATAGACACTCTATATGTGAATGTTGGAGTTAGCTATACAGGGTTGAGGTTGATTCCAAAATATATATAGTTTGAGTTGTGATCAATACTGAGATTACGTATACACTGGGTCGTGGATTGATTCAAGATAATATTTATCGATTTATTTCTGTACATCTAACTGTGGACAACTAGTTGTAGGTTACAAACGAGGACAGCTGACTTAATAAACTTAAAACATCAAAATATATTAAAAGTGTTGTAAATATATTTTGAACATACTTTGATATATATGTATATATTGTTATAGGTTCGTGAATCAACCAGTAGCCAAGTCTTACTTTCCGACGAAGTAAAAATCTGTGAAAGTGAGTTATAGTCCCACTTTTAAAATCTAATATTTTTGGGATGAGAATACATGCAGGTTTTATAAATGATTTACAAAATAGACACAAGTACGTGAAACTACATTCTATGGTTGAATTATCGAAATCGAATATGCCCCTTTTTATTAAGTCTGGTAATCTAAGAATTAGGGAACAGACACCCTAATTGACGCGAATCCTAAAGATAGATCTATTGGGCCTAACAAACCCCATCCAAAGTACCGGATGCTTTAGTACTTCGAAATTTATATCATATCCGAAGGGTGTCCCGGAATGATGGGGATATTCTTATATATGCATTTTGTTAATGTCGGTTACCAGGAGTTCACCATATGAATGATTTTTATCTCTATGTATGGGATGTGTATTGAAATATGAAATCTTGTGGTCTATTGTTACAATTTGATATATATAGGTTAAACCTATAACTCACCAACATTTTTGTTGATGTTTAAAGCATGTTTATTCTCAGGTGAATACTAAGAGCTTCCGCTGTTGCATACTAAAATAAGGACAAGATTTGGAGTCCATGTTTGTATGATATTGTGTAAAAACTGCATTCAAGAAACTGATTTCGATGTAACATATTTGTATTGTAAACCATTATGTAATGGTCGTGTGTAAACAGGATATTTTAGATTATCATTATTTGATAATCTACGTAAAGCTTTTTAAACCTTTATTTATGAAATAAAGGTTATGGTTTGTTTTAAAAATGAATGCAGTCTTTGAAAAACGTCTCATATAGAGGTCAAAACCTCGCAACGAAATCAATTAATATGGAACGTTTTTAATCAATAAGAACGGGACATTTCAGTTGGTATCAGAGCGTTGGTCTTAGAGAAACAGAAAATTTGCATTAGTGTGTCTTATCGAGTTTATTAGGATGCATTAGTGAGTCTGGACTTCGACCGTGTTTTCTTTAAAAATGATTGCATAACATTTTTGTTGGAAACTATATATTATTAACATGTATATATTATGTGATATATTAATCTCTTAACATGTTTGATATTGTGTGATAGATGTCTACCTCTAGCACAAATCTCATTGACTCACCTAATAATAATGAAGAGTCGAATATATATTGGACTGATTCACAAGTTCCCGAAGAGGAACCGGAAGAAGAATCAGAACCGGAAGAAGAATCAGAACCGGAAGAGGAGGAACCGGAGGAGGAAATAGAACCGGTGGGGGAAATAATAAAACGGTTAAGTAAAAGAAAATCCTCAACCAACCGACCAAGGTTAATTATGGTCAATGGTGTTTCCGCCAAGGAAGCAAAATATTGGGAGGATTACCAATTCTCCGATGAATCAGATTCCGACGAGAATTCCGATGATGTTATAGAAATTACCCCAACTGAATTTAAAAAGGCAAAAGAAAATAATAAGGGAAAGGGCATAAAAATAGAGAAATCTAATTCCAACTCCGATGAACTTTATATGTATCGTCAACCCCCGAAGTCCTTAAGTTGTAACAATGACCCGAGAACCTCTAAACCACCAGGTTTTTCTAAACCGTTGTGGAAAACGACAGCTAGTATTAGGAGAACATCATATATCCCTAGAAACTTGGCAAAACGAACCAAAACCGAAGAAGAAGAAACGAGCGAGTCGGAATAAGATAGTTGTATTCGTGTGGTGTAATATATGTAATATAGTGTGCTTATGCTTTATGATATATGTAAAAATTGCTTGTATTAATAAGTATTTTTTTATGAATCTAACTCTTGTCTATTTTACAGTTTAAAAACACAAAATGGATAGACAACCCAATATTTTAAGAGACCTACCCGGAGACATGATTGATGAAATCTTGTCTAGAGTCGGTCAGAATTCCTCGGCACAACTATTTAAGGCGAGATCAGTTTGTAAGACATTCGAGGAACGTTCCAAGAATGCCTTGGTTTATAAAAGGCTTTCGTTCGAAAGATGGGGGATATCACATTGGGAAATCCATAAGTTACGATATGTTTACTTTGACGCATATATTGCGGGGAACCCAAATGCTATTTTACGCAACGGGTTAAGAAATTATTTTGACTCAATATATCCGAATATAGGACTTCGTGATTTAGAAAAAGCGGCTAACATGCAACATAAAGAAGCATGTTATGCTTACGGGTTAGTAATGTTCGCTTCTCACCAAAGTGAGAACAAGAACATCGGGCTATAACTATTAAACAAAACGTTCCCACAAGTGACGGAGTCGGTAATTGGGGTAAGAAATGAGGTTTTTAGGTTATTACGAGACTGTTGGTCATTACGTAACCCTCGTCCCTTTGACGACGTTACAACACGCTGTCTTATCAACGGCCATAACGGTTATGTTCCACAAGACCAAGGATGGGAAGTAGTCCTAGTAAAACCAGAATGCATGACTTGTTTCTGGACGTATGAATTACGTGTCTTTATTGCCTTTGCTGAACGACTTGTGTACTAGCTAGAATTATCTTCACAACTATCTTATATCAAAGTTATTGTGTGCTATATTTCATGCTATATGTAAAATAGCAGTATTGTAAGTTTGCAAGTTATTGTTTAAAGGTTTGAATATGATATATATATATATATATATATATATATATATATATATATATATATATATATATATATATATATATATATATTTTTGTGATTAGTTTTTCATATAGAATTGTAGTAGTTGAAATGGTATGTTAGCTACTAAGTATGAACTTAACGGGTAGGTACTACCCGAATTAAAGAGTATAAAACACTAATATGAAGAAAGAGCTTTTATAAATAAGTTCATATTACGCTACGAAATACTATTGACTACTCTTGATATTCTATATGATTAACTCATTTCATTTGACTATTTTGAAGGAAATGGCACCGACTACTTGACACACCTTGAATATGAGTGAAGAGGAATTTCGTGCCTTTCTTGCTTCAAACATAGCCGCAGTACAGGCCGCGCTACATACCAACAATAACCTTGGATCTAGCAGTACAGAAAATCGTGTAGGATGCACCTACAAAGAATTCACTGCCTGCAAACCTTTGGAATTTGATGGAACAGAAGGACCGATCAGATTGAAACGGTGGACCGAGAAGGTCGAATTGGTGTTTGCCATAAGTAAGTGTACTGAAGAGGACAAAGTGAAGTACGCTACGCATACCTTCACAGGTTATGCGTTAACATGGTGGAATACCTATCTAGAGCAAGTGGGACAAGATGATGCTTACGCACTACCGTGGTCAGCATTCAAGCACTTGATGAACGAGAAGTACCATCCTAGAACCGAGATCAATAAGCTCAAGACAGAACTTAGAGGGTTACGAACCCAAGGATTTGATATTACCACGTACGAAAGACGATTCACAGAATTGTGCCTATTGTGTCCGGGAGCGTTCGAAGATGAGGAAGAGAAGATCGACGCGTTTGTGAAAGGATTACCAGAAAGAATCCAAGAAGATATAAGTTCACACGAGCCCGCCTCCATACAACAGGCATGTAGAATGGCTCACAAACTAGTGAACCAGATTGAAGAAAGAATTAAAGAACAGACTGCTGAAGAGGCTAATGTGAAGAAAGTCAAAAGAAAGTGGGAGGAAAACGGTGATAAGAATCACCAATACAACAACAACAGCAATTACAACAATAATCGCAACAACTATCCCAACAATCGCAACATCAATCGCAACTACAACAAACGGCCCAACAATAACAACAACAACAACAACAACAACAACAACAACAACAACAACAGCAACAGCAACTACAACAATCATCCCAACAACAATAATAACCGCAACAACAACAACAATCAGAAGCAGCTATGCCAAAGGTGTGAAAAGTATCACTCGGGGTTCTGCACCAAATTTTGCAACAAGTGTAAAAGAAATGGTCATAGCGCGGCGAAGTGTGAGGTCTACGGACCAGGGGTTAACAGAACAAAAGGAACAAATGGTGTCGGAACGAGTAATGGTGGAGCAAGTAGTGTCGGAGCAAGTTATGCCAATGTAGTTTGTTATAAATGTAGAAAACCGGGCCACATTATTAGAAATTGCCCGAACCAGGAGAACACGAATGGACAAGGCAGTGGAAGAGTTTTCAATATTAATGCGGCAGAGGCACAGGAAGACCCGGAGCTTGTTACGGGTACGTTTCTTATTGACAATAAATCTGCTTACGTTTTATTTGATTCGGGTGCGGATAGAAGCTATATGAGTAGAGATTTTTGTGCTAAATTAAGTTGCCCATTGACGCCTTTGGATAGTAAATTTTTACTCGAATTAGCAAATGGTATATTAATTTCAGCAGATAATATATGTCAGAATCGAGAAATTAAACTGGTTAGCGAAACATTTAAGATTGACTTGATACCAGTAGAGTTAGAGAGTTTTGATGTGATAATCGGTATGGACTGGTTGAGAGAAGTGAAAGCAGAGATCGTTTGTTACAAAAATGCAATTTGCATTATACGAGAAAAAGGAAAACCCTTAATGGTGTACGGAGAAAAGAGCAACGCAAAGTTAAATCTTATTAGTAACCTGAAGGCACAAAAACTAATAAGAAAAGGTTGCTATGCTGTTCTAGTACACGTCGAGAAAGTACAAACTGAAAAAAAGAGCATCAATGATGTTCCCGTCGCAAAAGAATTTCCCGATGTATTTCCGAAAGAATTACCGGGATTACCCCCACATCGATCCGTTGAATTTCAAATAGATCTTGTACCAGGAGCTGCACCAATAGCTCGTGCTCCTTACAGACTCGCACCCAGCGAGATGAAAGAACTGCAAAGCCAATTACAAGAACTTTTAGAGCGTGGTTTCATTCGACCAAGCACATCACCGTGGGGAGCTCCTGTTTTGTTTGTCAAGAAGAAAGATGGTACATTCAGGTTGTGTATCGACTATCGAGAGTTGAACAAACTTACCATTAAGAACCGCTACCCACTACCGAGAATCGACGACTTATTTGATCAACTACAAGGCTCGTCTGTTTATTCAAAGATTGACTTACGTTCCGGGTATCATCAAATGCGGGTGAAAGAAGATGATATTCCAAAGACTGCTTTCAGAACACGTTACGGTCATTACGAGTTTATGGTCATGCTGTTTGGTTTAACTAATGCACCAGCTGTGTTCATGGACCTTATGAACCGAGTGTGTGGACCATACCTTGACAAGTTTGTCATTGTTTTCATTGATGACATACTTATTTACTCAAAGAATGACCAAGAACACGGTGAACATTTGAGAAAGGTGTTAGAAGTATTGAGGAAGGAAGAATTGTACGCTAAATTTTCAAAGTGTGCATTTTGGTTGGAAGAAGTTCAATTCCTCGGTCACATAGTGAACAAAAAAGATATTAAGGTGGATCCGGCAAAGATAGAAACTGTTGAAAAGTGGGAAACCCCGAAAACTCCGAAACACATACGCCAGTTTTTAGGACTAGCTGGTTACTACAGAAGGTTCATCCAAGACTTTTCCAGAATAGCAAAACCCTTGACTGCATTAACGCATAAAGGGAAGAAATTTGAATGGAAGGATGAACAAGAAAAGGCGTTTCAATTATTGAAGAAAAAGCTAACTACGGCACCTATATTGTCATTGCCTGAAGGGAATGATGATTTTGTGATTTATTGTGATGCATCAAAGCAAGGTCTCGGTTGTGTATTAATGCAACGGACGAAGGTGATTGCTTATGCGTCTAGACAATTGAAGATTCACGAGCAAAATTATACGACGCATGATTTGGAATTAGGCGCGGTTGTTTTTGCATTAAAGACTTGGAGGCACTACTTATATGGGGTCAAAAGTATTATATATACCGACCACAAAAGTCTTCAACACATATTTAATCAGAAACAACTGAATATGAGGCAGCGTAGGTGGATTGAAT
Organism: Rutidosis leptorrhynchoides; assembly: GCF_046630445.1. Classification (NCBI taxonomy): domain Eukaryota; kingdom Viridiplantae; phylum Streptophyta; class Magnoliopsida; order Asterales; family Asteraceae; genus Rutidosis; species Rutidosis leptorrhynchoides. The sequence continues at coordinate 300,911,068 of NC_092337.1, forward strand.
TGTTGAATGATTACGACTTTGAGATTCGTTACCACCCGGGGAAGGCAAATGTGGTAGCCGACGCCTTGAGCAGGAAGGACAGAGAACCCATTCGAGTAAAATCTATGAATATAATGATTCACAATAACCTTACTACTCAAACAAAGGAGGCGCAACAAGGAGTTTTAAAAGAGGAAAATTTAAAGGATGAAATACCCAAAGGATCGGAGAAGCATCTTAATATTCGGGAAGACGAAACCCGGTATAGGGCTGAAAGGATTTGGGTACCAAAATTTGGAGATATGAGAGAAATGGTAATTAGAGAAGCTCATAAAACCAGATACTCAATACATCCTGGAACGGGGAAGATGTACAAGGATCTCAAGAAATATTTTTGGTGGCCAGGTATGAAAGCCGATGTTGCTAAATACGTAGGAGAATGTTTGACGTGTTCTAAGGTCAAAGCTGAGCATCAGAAACCATCAGGTCTACTTCAACAACCCGAAATCCCGGAATGGAAATGGGAAAACATTACCATGGATTTCATCACTAAATTGCCAAGGACTGCAAGTGGTTTTGATACTATTTGGGTAATAGTTGATCGTCTCACCAAATCAGCACACTTCCTGCCAATAAGAGAAGATGACAAGATGGAGAAGTTAGCACGACTTTATTTGAAGGAAGTCGTCTCCAGACATGGAATACCAATCTCTATTATCTCTGATAGGGATGGCAGATTTATTTCAAGATTCTGGCAGACATTACAGCAAGCATTAGGAACTCGTCTAGACATGAGTACTGCCTATCATCCACAAACTGATGGGCAGAGCGAAAGGACGATACAAACACTTGAAGACATGCTACGAGCATGTGTTATTAATTTCGGAAACAGTTGGGATCGACATCTACCGTTAGCAGAACTTTTCTACAACAACAGCTACCATTCAAGCATTGAGATGGCGCCGTTTGAAGCACTTTATGGTAGAAAGTGCAGGTCTCCGATTTGTTGGAGTGAAGTGGGGGATAGACAGATTACGGGTCCAGAGATAATACAAGAAACTACCTAGAAGATCATCCAAATTCAACAACGGTTGAAAACCGCCCAAAGTCGACAAAAGAGCTACGCTAACATTAAAAGAAAAGATATAGAATTTGAAATTGGAGAGATGGTCATGCTTAAAGTTGCACCTTGGAAAGGTGTTGTTCGATTTGGTAAATGAGGGAAATTAAATCCAAGGTATATTGGACCATTCAAGATTATTGATCGTGTCGGACCAGTAGCTTACCGACTTGAGTTACCTCAAAAACTCGCGGCTGTACATAACACTTTCCACGTCTCGAATTTGAAGAAATGTTTTGCTAAAGAAGATCTCACTATTCCGTTAGATGAAATCCAAATCAACGAAAAACTTCAATTTATCGAAGAACCCGTCGAAATAATGGATCGTGAGGTTAAAAGACTTAAGCAAAACAAGATACCAATTGTTAAGGTTCGATGGAATGCTCGTAGAGGACCCGAGTTCACCTGGGAACGAGAAGATCAGATGAAGAAGAAATACCCTCCTTTATTTCCAGAATATACGTCAACACCTCCAACTGCTTAAAATTTCGGGACGAAATTTATTTAACGGGTAGGTACTGTAGTGACCCGAACTTTTCCATGTTTAAATATATATTAAATGAAATTGTTATTTACATGATTAAGTGTTTCCAACATGTTAAGCAATCAAACTTGTTAATACTTGATTAATTGAATTAGGTTTCATATAGACAATTGACCACCCAAGTTGACCGGTGATTCATGAACGTTAAAACTTGAAAAAACTATATGATGACATATATATGGATATATATATATATATATATATATAGTTAACATGATATTATGATAAGTAAACATATCATTAAGTATATTAACAATGAACTACATATGTAAAAACAAGACTACTAACTTAATGATTTTGAAACGAGACATATATGTAACGATTATCGTTGTAACGACATTTAATGTATATATATATCATATTAAGAGATATTCATACATCATAATATCATGATAATATAATAATTTAAAATCTCATTTGATATTATAAACATTGGGTTAACAACACTTAACAAGATCGTTAACCTAAAGGTTTCAAAACAACACTTACATGTAACGACTAACGATGACTTAACGACTCAGTTAAAATGTATATACATGTAGTGTTTTAATATGTATTCATACACTTTTGAAAGACTTTAAGACACTTATCAAAATACTTCTACTTAACAAAAATGCTTACAATTACATCCTCGTTCAGTTTCATCAACAATTCTACTCGTATGCACCCGTATTTGTACTCGTACAATACACAGCTTTTAGATGTATGCACTATTGGTATATACACTCCAATGATCAGCTCTTAGCAGCCCATGTGAGTCACCTAACACATGTGGGAACCATCATTTGGCAACTAGCATGAAATATCTCATAAAATTACAAAAATATGAGTAATCATTCATGACTTATTTACATGAAAACAAAATTACATATCCTTTATATCTAATCCATACACCAACGACCAAAAACACCTACAAACACTTTTATTCTTCAATTTTCTTCATCTAATTGATCTCTCTCAAGTTCTATCTTCAAGTTCTAAGTGTTCTTCATAAATTCCAAAAGTTCTAGTTTCATAAAATCAAGAATACTTCCAAGATTGCAAGTTTACTTCCAAGTTTTCTAAATCCATTCCAAGTAATCATCCAAGATCAAGAAACCTTTGTTACTTATAGTAGGTTATCTTTCTAATACAAGGTAATAATCATATTTAAACTTTAATTCAATTTCTATAACTATAACAATCTTATTTTGAGTGGAAATCTTACTTGAAATTGTTTTCGTGTCATGATACTGCTTCAAGAACTTTCAAGCCATCCAAGGATCCTTTGAAGCTAGATCTATTTTTCTAATTTCCAATAGGTTTATCCAAGGAACTTGAGGTAGTAATGATGTTCATAACATCATTCTATTCATACATATAAAGCTATCTTATTCGAAGGTTTAAACTTGTAATCACTAGAACATAGTTTAGTAAATTCTAAACTTGTTCGCAAATAAAAGTTAATCCTTCTAACTTGACTGTTAAAATCAACTAAACACATGTTCTATATCTATATGATATGCTAACTTAATGATTTAAAACCTGGAAACACGAAAAATACCGTAAAACCGGATTTACGCCGTCGTAGTAACACCGCGGGCTGTTTTGGGTTAGTTAATTAAAAACTATGATAAACTTTGATTTAAAAGTTGTTATTCTGAGAAAATGATTTTTATTATGAACATGAAACTATATCCAAAAATTATGGTTAAACTCAAAGTGGAAGTATGTTTTCTAAAATGGTCATCTAGACGTCGTTCTTTCGACTGAAATGACTACCTTTACAAAAACGACTTGTAACTTATTTTTTCGACTATAAACCTATACTTTTTCTGTTTAGATTCATAAAATAGAGTTCAATATGAAATCATAGCAATTTGATTCACTCAAAACGGATTTAAAATGAAGAAGTTATGGGTAAAACAAGATTGGATAATTTTTCTCATTTTAGCTACGTGAAAATTGATAACAAATCTATTCCAACCATAACTTAATCAACTTGTATTGTATATTATGTAATCTTGAGATACCATAGACACGTATACAATGTTTCGACCTATCATGTCGACACATCTATATATATTTCAGAACAACCATAGACACTCTATACGTGAATGTTGGAGTTAGCTTGATTCCAAAATATATATAGTTTGATTTGTGATCAATACTGAGATACGTATACACTGGGTCGTGGATTGATTCAAGATAATATTTATCGATTTATTTCTGTACATCTAACTGTGGACAACTAGTTGTAGGTTACTAACGAGGACAGCTGACTTAATAAACTTAAAACATCAAAATATATTAAAAGTGTTGTAAATATATTTTGAACATACTTTGATATATATATGTATATATTGTTATAGGTTCGTGAATCAACCAGTGGCCAAGTCTTACTTCCCGACGAAGTAAAAATCTGTGAAAGTGAGTTATAGTCCCACTTTTAAAATCTAATATTTTTGGGATGAGAATACATGCAGGTTTTATAAATGATTTACAAAATAGACACAAGTACGTGAAACTACATTCTATGGTTGAATTATCGAAATCGAATATGCCCCTTTTTATTAAGTCTGGTAATCTAAGAATTAGGGAACAGACACCCTAATTGACGCGAATCCTAAAGATAGATCTATTGGGCCTAACAAACCCCATCCAAAGTACCAGATGCTTTAGTACTTCGAAATTTATATCATATCCGAAGGGTGTCCCGGAATGATGGGGATATTCTTATATATGCATTTTGTTAATGTTGGTTACCAGGTGTTCACCATATGAATGATTTTTATCTCTATGTATGGGATGTTTATTGAAATATGAAATCTTGTGGTCTATTGTTACAATTTGATATATATAGGTTAAACCTATAACTCACCAACATTTTTGTTGACGTTTAAAGCATGTTTATTCTCAGGTGAATACTAAGAGCTTTCGCTGTTGCATACTAAAATAAGGACAAGATTTGGAGTCCATGTTTGTATGATATTGTGTAAAAACTGCATTCAAGAAACTGATTTCGATGTAACATATTTGTATTGTAAACCATTATGTAATGGTCGTGTGTAAACAGGATATTTTAGATTATCATTATTTGATAATCTACGTAAAGCTTTTTAAACCTTTATTTATGAAATAAAGGTTATGGTTTGTTTTAAAAATGAATGCAGTCTTTGAAAAACGTCTCATATAGAGGTCAAAACCTCGCAACGAAATCAATTAATATGGAACGTTTTTAATCAATAAGAACGGGACATTTCACTTGTCTACATATGTATTCGTTTCTGTTTGAGCCATCTTATGTCACCTTTTTAATTTACCATATTTACAAACCCCTCAACCAACTATCTTCCAACTAAAGGTCACGTACACTTATTGAGGGGATATTGGACAAAGTTTGTTATGGTTGATTGAGACATGAAATTGGATTCTCTCTATTTACTATTCTTGATAGACAAAGCTAAACAAACACACACATATGCTAGTTACATACATATACATACTTACACTAATATGAAACCTATTTATCCTTAATCACCACACTATCACCCATCTTCTTCTTCCTCGTGAGTGCTCAACCCGACCACCTCAACCGGCAATCATCACGCCTCCGTCACCACAATAAACCGCCACCATAGTCATCAAGTTGTAAGTTTCTTTTTGTTTCGAATATCTGTTAAAACCTACACCACCATCGGACCTTTGCATCCCCATCATCATCGATACATCACTGTTGAAGTTCATAACTCGTGTAATAATTTTTTTTCTTTAATTATGATATATACTTCGTCTTTACCTGTTAAATATTTAATACATAAACCCACCACAAAATGTCACGACATCCTAATAAAACCATCCTCACCGCCATATGACAATCACATTTGTTAAACCCATTTTTTTTTATTTTGTTGTTGCTCGCTGCTACAATTAAACGAGAACAACCATGAAACACATGCTTCGGTTCCTAATTTTGCAGATGTGATTCTTTGTTTTCTTTTTAATTTGAAACCACCATAACCTTGAACTGTAGTTGCTACCATGATTTGAAGACCCACTTCAGTATCTTAAACCAAACAACTGACGGACTGCAAGAATTACTTGTTATTATTTATGTTAGATCACAACAAACCATGAACCTACTGCAGTTTTTGTTTCAACGTAAAACACACCACCACGTACTGCTATTACTTCAATCTCCAATCTCTGGTTATTCGCTACTGTTGTACTTCTGTTTCTACTCAGGTATTCGACACAACAATCGCCAAAAGACAACTCATATCACCTTAAACAAAACCACTTGTTACTACACCTTTTAAATGACCCAACTCTATGTAAGGTTAATATAAATAAGGAATAATCGTGTGAATGATAGTGTTGGTGTTTTAGTTGATGAGATCGAGTAAATGATTGGAGACAATATTTTTTTAATTCGTTAATGATTAAAGAACGAGGGATAATGATAGGTTAATAAAGATGAATCAAGTTTCTTAGTGGGGGTCGCTGTTATACTTTTATCCTATTATCCTTTAACCTAACAATAATAAAGAAAAATGTGCTGATGAATTAGAGCAAAGGATTGAGCCGTGATATATATTTTTTTTGCTGGATGAATACTCAGTGGGTTTCCACATTTTGGTTGGTTTGTTGGACTGAGATCCAATTTATTGTTACTTTGAGCCGTGTACTAGCAGTCTATTGGGCCAGGGATCCAGCTTACCTTGTTGGGCCGAAAAGAATAGCTAAATATAACGGCTTCCAAATTATATCATAAAAACAGAAATGGATGAGTGGTTTGGGGTGTGTAGGGTTGAACGAGAGGTCGTGAGTTCGAGGCAATGGCATTTTTATATTTTTGGAGCTTTTTCTTGAGGAGGTAGTTGTTGTTATTATTATTATTATTATTATTATTATTATTATTATTATTATTATTATTATTATTATTATTATTATTATTATTATTATTATTATTATTATTATTATTATTATTATTATTAAAATTATTATCATTATTATCATTAGTAGTAAAATTAGCATTTTATAGTTATTATTACTATCAATATTATTATTATTATCGTCATTATTAAATTTAATTATTATTATTATTTTATCTTTACTAATATTAATTTAGTTCTATTATAATTATTATTTTAACAAACAAATGATTTTTTTTAAAAATATATTACAAGTATACTAATATTACGTACTAACATGTTTTTAATATTTATTAACTAATATATTATTATAACCTTAATTAAATTATACATCATATTTATAATATATAATTAATGTAATATATAAAGATATTAATATTAATACATTATAAAAATAAATAAACTTAGTTGATTAAATGTGATATGTGTTAATATATATATGAATGATATAGGTTCGTGAATCCGAGGCCAACCCTACACTTGTTAAATGATGTCATATGTATTTTTACTACAAAATACAGTATGGTGAGTTCATTTGATTCCTTTTTACTCTTTACATTTTTGGGACTGAGAATACATGCGCTACTTTTAAAACTGCTTTATTAAATGCTTTTGAAATACATTTTGAACTGTGAATACATGAAATGCTTTTATAAATGTTTGACGAGATAGACACAAGCAAAACATTCCTCGAATGAATTATGTAGACGTGATAATTGCCACCATTGAATTATGTGGACGTGATAATTGCCACAATTGATATGAATATTTTTCCCCTGATTATTATTGCTTGGTAACCTAAGAATTAGGGAACATCACTAATTTTGAGAATTAGTGCACGCCTAATTGACGCGAATCCTAAAGGTAGCTACCGGGTTTAACACCCCCACCCAGAATATTCACTAGACGGAAGGGCTAGTGGGCGTGGTGTTTAGTACTTCGAAGTTTATATGATTATTATACAGACGAGATGTTCTGTTTTGGGGATATATTATGCGCATTATATGTTAAGGTCGGTTACCAAGCCAAGTTATGAAAGCAATGAAAAGTGAATGTTATGTATCGAGAGAATGATTTTATACATAGGTTATGTGTATGTTATTTTTATGCACAAGATATGTGTACGGTTACTAAGATTTATGAAAGATGATTTTGTACACGAGAAAGGTGTACTGTATTTAAAAGATATCGCATGTACATTACAGGTGGGTATAGGATTCGGGCCCATTTGTACCATGCAGCATTTAAATATTGTGGTCTATCAAAATGATGAATTTTTTTTGTTTTATGATAAACTTATGAACTCACCAACCTTTTGGTTGACACTTTAAAGCATGTTTATTCTCAGGTATGAAAGAAATCTTCCGCTGTGCATTTGCTCATATTATATGGAGTCGTTCATGGCATATAGAGGTCAGAACCTAGCAATGGGACTAACTGTTGAAGACTTCGTCCAGATGGATTAGGACGAGTCCTTTCAGAGGGAGTATCTTTTATTGCGTACAAATGTCTATTACGAGCTTTATGTTACAACCGCTAATTATTTTTATAACATCTTAGTGTTTAACCATATTCAAGTAATGTTCCATATGTTGAAACCGAAGTTAATTTCAAGTCGAAAAACATCATCTCATAGCCACTTGTGAATTTCACTTTTAATATCCGTTTACGGAGTGAAAATTCGAAAGTTGGTTCATTCCAATGTTCCTTTGTATGAATACATATAAGTTTGATATTAATTAATACTTTACAAATGCATAACAATGAATCATGCCAACACGCTCACATTGTCTATTTTGATGTCAGTCAGGTATCAACAACCGACAATGAAAAATTTAGAATAAATAATTACCCATTAATTTAAACATGCAAATATATAATACATAAATAGCTATTGAAATTTATAGGATAAGTATGTCACTCTTTTGATGGAAATAAACATCTTTTATTATCTTTAAAATAAACATCATTTTGTTTTATTATAAACTTTCAACTAAAACATTCACATGATTAACGATCCCAACAAGATCCAATTACACCACTAATAATTGTCAAATAATAAATTCACAAATAGGAGTTTAGATGTACCTTTAGCGAGCGATGGAAGAACGGTATGAAGAACTCTCCATGTCTAGGTTGAAACATATATTCAAAGTGTATGAATATCTCTATGGTTGATCCACACAACATCTCGAACAACACCAGTCGGATGTTAGTCCGTATAACCTGAAAACAATATCATATATTGTTTCAATATTGAAAAGCAAATCCAGAAAGTCTAACTTTTTTTTCTCTACGGCAGAAACACAAAATATATGTACCTCTATTTTCCTTTCTTGGTCATAGACCACAAATAATAATAAAACCCTTTTGAGTTATTTTAAGGCTAAATGGATGTGTGCAACTTACATAGATTCATCAATTGATATGAGATGATATATAGACCAACCACCCTTTTGTAAATTTGTGTGGTGTCAATTTCAACAAAAACTCACGGGCATAAAATTATTTTAATAATCTTTTTGATTGTGTTGCATTTTTAAATATTGTAGCCAACAACTCCAATTTACATCCATGAGATCTTTTACAATCTTTTAAGATATCAAATCTTATAATTTGATATTTTAAATCACAATTGTCCAAAAATTTATTACACCATGTGATCTTTTACAATCTTTTAAGATAATAAAGAAACAAGGAAAATATTTTTTTTACTTAGCCAACAAGTACAATCGTTAAATATATATTAACTAAATTAAAATATAATTAATAAATAGAACTCTTATTATTTAATTTAATTAAATCATATTTAATTGAATTATGTTTTCTCAAACTATAGGTTATAACTAGTTTTCGAACCCTCACTTCGCGGCGGGGGTTCGATTTTTAATGTATTTTATTGTGTTTAGTTACGGAGCCTGCGAGTGAAAAATCAACATATATGAAAAGTATCCTAAATATTTAGCTTTTTTTAAAAGTATCCGTTTTGAGTATAGTTAGTGACATTGTGTTCATAAAATTATTTCGAGTTTAAGGATGGTGTCGGAAAATTTTAACTCGTTGCGAGCGAGAAGATATGACCTGTTGAATATTTGAGTGGAGTTTATTTAAGATATTTTATGAAAATTTTGATTTGACACTTTAACCCCCTGTGTTGGGGACTGATTTTAATTTTTGAACAAAGTGTGGGGGGGCTTTTGTGGTGTTACTTGAAAGAAAGAAGGGAAAAAAAGAGAGGTGAAAAGACGAAAATACCCCTAGTACTATTCATAATTTTTATCTAATAGTTAATATGGTAATTATATATCAACAATATATAATAATTGGTGTCTAAATGCTAAAGTGTGTGACACCATAGGCCTGTATACAAGCGGTAGTATAGATTTGTGTTATGACGTGCACACTAATTCTAACAAACTCCCACTTGTGCATGTCATGACATCTAGAAAACTATACAGACATATATTGGCGTCTAGAAACACGTCAATGACCCCGAAATATACAAGTGTTTGTTTCAGCTAAACGAACTATCATTATTATTAAAAATGATTAAGTGTCTATTGTCCCTTTATTACCAATACCGAGTTGACATGAGACATGGATCTAGTCATTCTCATTTATCAACTAATTCTGTTTCTCGATCTAGAAAATTTGAATGTGATCACCAAGTTAGAAATTGATCATCAATCAATATATCTTGGACACGACCGTGTAAATATCCATTCATTTTCATCGAGGGGCCCAGCGGTATCATACTCTCACAAAGAGGAATAAATCCCATTTTGATTATATGTGCTCGACATGTACTTCACATCATACCCAATGATGGCCTTTATAACTACCTTGTTCAGGATAATGTTTAACCATATCAAAGTATAATATGTCAAACAATCGGAAACCAACATATACATCTCAGGTCTAAGGACGCAAAGACATAATCATTATGAGATTCACTATTGACGACGGTCCATGTAGTGACATCTCATGATTGGGTCATTCCAATATTCATCATCAATGAATACATATGAATTTTGGTCTCAACTAGTTAACTATTCACCATCGGTGAATAAAACCAAACATTCATAATAATCTTAATTCATGTTATTCCCATAACATGACTGATTATGGAGATTTAGAATAATCAACAATTATTCATGGATTAAATATGCTAATATAGAACACAGTAATATAAATGAAAACGACCATACCGAGTATCTCAATTCATTTAGATACGACTGTTTAATGTACCAGAGATATCCAAATACTAAATTACAAATGAAAAAATTAGTAGCTTAACGAAGTCGAATATTACTAGCATGATCATCATGCTGGTTGTGCATCAAGGGCTTCGTGAATGATTCATCCACGATATCATCTGTATGAACCTTAAGAATACTAATTTCATTCCCCACAATGACTTCACGAGTGTAGTCAAACTTTCGAAGAATGTGTCGGATACTTTTATGTACACGTGATTCTTTCGGAAGTGTTATAACAACCAAACTATCACAATACATCTTTATAGAAGATTTATTGTTGTGTACTACTCTGAGTTCAACAATAAACTTCCTTATCCAGACAATTTTCTGAGCAACATCTCAGGTAACAATGTATTCTGCTTTTGTTGTAGAATGTGCAACAATGCTATACTTTGAGCTCTTCTGAGACGACCCGTCCTAATCGATAAGGACGAATACAATAACATATGGTTACATTGCGAGGTATTTGACCTCTATATGATACATTTTACAAAAATTTCATTCGTTTTAAAAGTCAAACTTTCATTTCATCGAAAGTTGATAGGCATGCATACCATTTCATAATATCCAAACTATAAATGACCTAATTTGTCATTTACATAATAATAATCTTTATTGAACTCAACGACTTGAATGCTACGTCTTTTGAAATATGTCATGAATGACTCCAAGTAATATCTTTAAAATGAGCAAATGCACAGCGAAAGATTTCTTTAATACCTGAGAATAAACATGCTTAAAAGTGTCAAATAAAAGGTTGGTGAGTTCATTAGTTTATAGTAATCAATCATTTCCATCATTTTAATAGACCACAAGATTTTCATTTCCATTTCTCATAAATATACATCCCATACATAGAGATAAAAATCATTCATATGGTGAACACCTGGTAATCGACCTTAACAAGATGCATATAGAATATCCCCATCATTCCGGGACTCCCTTCGAACATGATAAATTCGAAGTACTAAAACATCCGGTACTTTTGACGTCATCACGGTGATCTTTGGATTAGAGAAAATCTTTGTAATGTATATAAGATTTGATTCTTCTGCGATTAAGGAAAAATTATGATCCTCTTCAATTTAATGCGATGATCTATCTCGATTTGCTGTATGATATTATACTATAAATCTACTCCCTTCGTTTCCTTATTTTTACATCTCCCATCTTCTATTCTTTCTCTCCCAATTCATACTTCTAAAACATTCATCATTATGCTCCATCCGGTTCTAATTCTTGATATACTCCTAACTTTCATATCTGTCATTCTTCTCTTTCATCTACCACCAGAGGATTTTATTTACTTTTACTATTACCTTGGGGTTATAGTGTTTTTAATTCTCCCGTGTCTTTACGTTGCGATACGTATTGATATACACGGTTTATAGTTTCTGGGTTGTTGTTGGGTTTTATATTTTCCCTTATATTTTAAAGTCCCTGCTTCTGTCTTCCATAATCATTGTCATCCACAGTTAATGCTCTCTCCTATTTGTTGCGATTTATACTCCAATTTCTAGTTCGGACCTTCATTCTTTTGTTTTCTCTTCTTGCTATTAAGCACCGTATGTAATGGTCCGGAATTCGTAGATATGAATTTTGGAATGAACATAGTTAATGTTCTAAGAAGGAAATTGTAATGGCACGATCTTGATTTGTTAAATTACCAGAATATCCGGAAAAGACCAAATCATCAAGAAAATATTTTCTTGATATTTTTAGAGATTAAATAGAATATAAGAGTCGTGTAACATGGTACATGATGACAGTATGGTCTGTGAATCGTCATTTTTCATTAGAAACTCAGTATGACTTACTGTAATATAATCACGTTGATCAAGTGTCATTATATTATACTAACTCATGCTTTATTTTCCAACACTACTTCAAAAACATTCATATTTTAAACTCGAAGGTTTCAGAATTTAGAAACTAAAATAGTTTCTTTTATGATGTAACACAGATAGCGCGAGGAGGTAAATGATTTCGGATAATAATAGTTATAAAGATATCTTCAGAAACATCGAAGATATTTATAATGAAAGATATGATGATATCTTAGAATATCTAAGATCAGAGGATGATGAAAAATATTGTTCGCAAGGGTTTAGAGTAAGGAGTAAGGTATTCGTTAACGACTTCAGCAGACACTGAATCATTTGGATTCTTTGAAGGCAGATTTAGTCTTTGTGATTTGTCCACAGCCTCCTTCATGATTTGCTCAATCCGTTTTCCAGTTCCAAACCTTCTCTTTTTCTGGGCTTTGCCAACACACTATTCTTTATCATCAAACTTTTGTCTGTTACGGTTCTCTACAGTTTCTGCTGCTTCATTCAGGTTTTCCAAAATTTCGGAGAACTAAATCGTAGATTGGGGTTTTTTTCAGAAACTTCACATTCGAAGTATGTAAGTCTAGGAAGTAGACGCTATATGTACACATATAACTGTTGGCGTAGACATGCTGCGAGATTTCAAAATACTGATTACTGATTCCCAAGAATTGGCATGACAATTATTGTTACAAGATGCGGATGAGTAAATGATGAGGTTTCGATAAATATATTGATTTTTCGGAAAGTCAAAGATCAGTGAAGTTGTTGGTAAGTTTATTGCTAATGTGGTGGAACATAAACGGTTCCCGGTAATGTTGGCGAAAGGGAAACTTATATATCGAGGTTATAATAAGACTGTTTCAACTGAAAAGTCAAGGTTGACTTGCTGGAGCTGTGACAAAACTGAATACTTTGGAAAGGGATTGCAAATTTATTTTTGATAATAATTGCCAAAGGAGCTGACACAGATATGTGTTAGTCTATGACTTTGGTTTCGAGAGTTTCTAGGTGTATCGCTATACGCATAAATCCTTCTTTCCTTTGATAGTGTGAGGTTGGTTCATCCTCTCGATTGTTCATTGATTGATATGTCTTCAAGAATTTTAAAGGGTTTAAATACAGATTGTAATCGTTAATATACATATGATGTTCTTGAATTTCGAATGACATGACTATTTCTCTAAGTTTTATGAATAGAAGTGATGTTCTAGCTCAGTTTTGAAGTGAAAATATAGCTTTGAGAGCTGTAGGGATCTAAGAGTGATGTCTTCTGTTAAACCTTGACTTAAATTTTTGATTTGTCAAAGTCAGAATATGTAATCAAATTTGAATAAGGATGGTTGTTTTGATTCCTATAAAAGAATGTATATCGTTGTGAAAGTAGTGAGTATAGTCGATGATTGCTGAATTAGAATCGAATAATGTAACATATTAATTGTGAATTCATATATCTCTCGGTTATTACCTACCCGTTAAAAGTTTCACAATTAATATTTCATACAAGAGAATTTTTATTACAGTCTTTATGAATATATATATATATATATATATATATATATATATATATATATATATATATATTCTTCAGATGTAATACAGATTTAATGAGTTAATATAATATTGAACTCATTTAATTTACAGTTGGAATTATTATTGAGAAACCCCTAAAACTTCTGAAATTACGTAACCTTCGCTGAGTATTTCTTCCACTTGAATGAAATTATGAATTACTACTTCATTATTCATCTATTGATATTTCTTTAACGAATTATGTTGGTGTTCGTGGAAATTCTTGTGAACTTCGCAAGACACGAATGATGATTTTTAGAAATTTTCGAGTATATCGAAAATGAAAGTGTAAAATCAAACTTATAATTGAATAATACATTTGATTTATTATGAAATGGAATTCATCGAGTTGAAACAGATATTGTAGCTAACGATGGTTAAGTTATTAACGAAGGTTGTACATCATAGCATATTAGTAACATGAATTATCCGAGTATCTACTCTTTAAAATTCACTCGTAATAGCTTAGTACGAAAAGATTTATTGTATTATGTAAGATATACATATAAATTCTTCAGTGGAAGTGAGTTAATACTTCGTAATTCGTTGATACAATATACTCATTATTGATTAGTGATGATGTTTGCGGTTATTATGGATCTGGCGGAGCTTGTGATGTTGTAGGTGCTGCTGGTGCTGACGATGCTGACGGAACTGCCGGTGCTGGTGATGTTGACGGTAATGTTGATGCTGCTTATATAACAAGTGTAGCTTGTAAATCATACACCATTCCGGTCAGGGTTTCTACTCTTCCTTCTACTCATCTGATTTATGGTTAAGGCTAGAATAGATAATCTCTAAGACTTTAGAGATTACATAATCGCCGCAAATTGTTTCTCCAAGGAAGTTATGAATTAATACTTCATCGGTTATTGTTGTTGGTAGTCCTTGGTATCTATGGTGCGTATGACGTTGATGCTCGAGGTACAGATTGTGATGTTGAGGTGTGGGATGCGAATGTTGTTGTTGGTGGTGATAATGGTACTGTTGGTGTTGATGATGGTGATACTGTTGATGCCTGTGGTATTGAGGCAATGTGGATGTTTTTAGTGGTACTGGTGTTGCTGATGGTACTTGTAATCTTCGCACCATAACCTCCAAAGCCAATACTCGAGCGTGAAGCTCGTTGACTTCTTTTATTACACCGGGATGATTGTTGGTTTGAACGAGCGAATGAATAAGATCTAGAATCTGGGATAGTATATAATAGTGACGAGATACTCTGGAAATGAGAGAGAAAATGGTGTCTCGAACAGGTTCACCGGTAAGTGCTTCAGGTTCTTCTCCAAGAGGGAAATGTGGTGGATGGAAGGGATCACCTTCTTCTTGTCTCCAATGAGTAAGTAGAATACGAACTCATCCCCAATTCATCCAGAATAGATGATGGCTAATTGGTTGATCCATTCCGGTTACACTACTTTCGGAGCTTGAGTAAAACTCCATATCGGAACCCGAGGGACTTAATGAAGTGACCCGTCCTAATCCATCTGGATGAATTCATTACATTTGGTTACATCGCGAGGTACTTGGACTCTATATGATACATTTTACAAACATTGCATTCGTTTTTGAAAAGACAATCTTTCATTACATCGAAAGTTGACGGCATGCATACCATTTCATAATATATCCAACTATAATTGACTTAATAATAATCTTGATGAACTCGATGACTCGAATGCAACGTCTTTTGAAACATGTCATGAATGACTCCAAGTAATATCTCTAATATGAGCAAATGCACAGCGGAAGATTTCTTTCATACCTGAGAATAAACATGCTTTAAAGTGTCAACCAAAAGTTTGGTGAGTTCACTAGTTTGACATAAATAATCATTTTCATCATTTTAATAGACCACAAGCATTTCATTTCCAGTTCTCATAAATATACTTCCCATGCATAGAGACAAAAATCATTCATATGGTGAACACCTGGTAACCGACATTAATAAGATGCATATAAGAATATCCCCTATCATTTCGGGAAATCCTTCGGACATGATAAAAACAACATCGAAGTACTAAAGCATCCGCTACAACGGATGAAGATTGTTGAGCCCAATAGATCTATCTTTAGGATTCGTGTCAATTAGTAGACTGATTTACTAATTCTTAGGTTACCAAGTAAAAAGGGGCATATTCGGCTTCGATCATTCATCCATATAATGTAGTTTCAATTACTTGTGTCTATTTCGTAAAACATTTATAAAAATTGCGCATGTATTCTCAGCCCAAAAATATAAAGGGTAAAAAGGCAAATGAAACTCACGATACTGTATTTTGTAGTAAAAATACATATGACGACATTGAACAATGCAGGGTTGGCCTCGGATTCACGAACCTATATCAGGTATATATATATTAATATACATAATTATAATCGAGCAATTATATATGTATATATATATAAATATATATATATATATATATATATATATATATATATATATATATATATATATATATATATATATATATATATATATATATATATATATATATATATATATATATATATATATATATATATATATATATATATATATATATATATATATTGTTATTAATAATATACTTATTTATTTAGGTAAACTTAGTATATTTAATTTATATGTTTTTACATAATTATTATTCATCATTAGTAATAAAATTTGTATATTAAGGTTTATATATGATAAAAATATATTAATATATTAATTGATATCTTTGATATATAGCTTAATTATTATCTTTTTAATAATAAGAATATAGTGTATTGTATTTTTTATATAGAAATATTTATTTATAATAATATTTATAGTTTTAGTGCTAACAAAATGATAATTTTTGTAAGAATGATAATAATGATAATAATACTATGTTATATAACAATAATTATAAAACTTTTAATAATTATTTTTTTTAAAACATATTTTAATTAAAATTTTAATCATTTTCATAATAATATTTATATCCAAAATTGCTATATTTATTATCTTATCAATATTATTACCACTGGGATATTCATAGTTATAATAATTATAACCTTCGCATTTAATTTAAAAGCTAATGACGATAGTTTCTTTTAACATTAATTTGTAATCATAATAGTATCACTAGAAATAGTTCGATAATACTAATACTAATAATAATAATATTGGTAATTATAATACTACTAATTTTCTAAATGATAATACTAATATCAATAATGATAATATCGTAATTCGTATTAATGAAACTAATGTTACAAATCATATCATATAGTTAATAATAACTAACATAATATCTATAATTTATAACATTTAAAATAACAATAATAATAACAATAAATAATAATAATGATAATAATAATAATAATAATCATAATAATAGAAATAATAAAAAGATTATACCCTTTAATAGCTTTTCTAAAAAAAATCGTCCAAGACCGGGCTCGAACCCGCGACCTCCCGCTAACTAGAATAACACATAAACCATCGCACTGCAGCTTACATTTCTGCTTTATACTGAAATCCATTTATATTTATCTTGTGTATATTTCTGTTTATTTCATTCTCCTTCTTCTATCCAATTCAGACGACCAGGGATCCAATTCACATTACTAAATCTTAAATATATTAAATTAGGATTTGAATTAATTACAGAAAACATTAGTGATTAACCAAATTAATTAAACAGAAAATATTTAAAAGCAGACGCTGGAAAAGAAGAAAAGAAAAAAAAACACGTATGAACTCATACTTTGATTTTGATTTCTGGAATGTTTTAGCCGAAAATTATAACATCAAACTTGTTTCAAATCACCTCTATGAAGTTTCTGGATCATCAATTGATCATATAACATCATAACGATTTCGAATTTAACAAAGAACAGATTCATTGACTTTTTTAAAAATTACCTTTGACTTCAAAATTCGACTTCGATATCAAAAATTGTAAGCTAAGATTTTCCAGATAGTTTAAATGAAAGTTTTCTAACAAAACTGCATTATTAGATTTTAAAATAAAACTCAAATTCGATGCGTTGACAAAAAAATTGAAGAACAGAGGTGCGTGCAGCATTTTTAAAGTTTTTTTACTTTTTATCAACGAATGGCAGTATGTAATGTATCTAAGGTGTTTGTGTATATGATTTTACAGTTGCATTGGATCCTAATTGATTATGAAATTGACTGGTAACAAATATCAGACAATTTGGACACAATTTTCTTTAATCGGACAAAAATAAAAAGATTTAAAGAAAAATTGGGATTCGATTCTTGTTTGTTTTAGAGATTTGATTTCGAGTTTTATACAAATTAGAGACAGGAAACAAATTTTTGTACAATTTGATAGGTGCTTGTAACTGAATCGTACAACTTGTTTAATTTTATAGTTTATATAATAATTACTAATAATTAATAAATATATTATTACTAATAATAATTATATTAATAATACTAAATAATAATGACAATTATAATCATAAAATTTATAATAATTATATTGTTACTGATAATAATAATAGATTGTACTAGTTGCTAATAATAATAATAACTATAATGATAATAATGATGTTAATAACAATAATAATATAACAAATAAATTGTATCAAATTTTCTATATATATATATATATATATATATATATATATATATATATATATATATATATATATATATATATATATATATATATATATATATATATATAATAATAATAATACTGATATTTATATAAATATTTATTCTAATACTAATAATGAAATTAGTAATAATAAGACTATTAGTAATCCTAACAATAACTAAATTTATAATTTTACTAATAACAATGATACTACTAATAATAACAATAATATTAACGTTAGTATTTATCTTTAATCATAATGAAGGTAATATAATATTAATAACTATATTTTAATTTATAATTACTTTTACCATTTATTAATGGTATCATATTTACTTATTACATAAAATATTGAATCTTTAATATTTATTAATTATATATCTATATTATAATATTTATAGTATTACTTATGTATAGAATTCATTTATATATATTTATCTTAATAACAACTTAATTATTCTATATATTATTTTTCATTTTTTTTTATTTCTAATGTTTAATTTATATTTCTTAATTTCAAATTATAATATGTACTTACCTATATATATACATATTTGTTTACAAGCAATTTATTCGTGAATCGTCGAACACAGTCAAAGGGAAATTTCATGAAACAGTTCAAAAGTTTTAAGATTCAACGTTATAGACTTTACTTATCATGGTTGAAATCAAATAAAGATCAAGTTTAAATTTGCTCGGAAATTTTCGGATCGTCACAGTACCTACCCGTTAAAGAAATTTCGTCCCGAAATTTGATTGGGATAGTCATGGCTGACAATAAATATGTTTTCATGACTCATATGGGTTGGAAATTAAAGTTTTATCAACAGTGAGTACTATGAATAAACAATTCGATTACGAGAAGAGTATAAGTGAAGTTATCATAAAAGAGTGAAATGATTAAAGTAAAGTTTCGTCATATCTTCTGACGTAGATAGGTTGATTTCCGGAATTTAAGGGATTTTAAAGAAAATTTTCGAAATCTAAAAGATTTGATTCTTCGGCAAATAAGGAAATTAGGATCTTCTTTGGTTAAATTCGATAACCTGTTTTGATTGTTCTGTCGGATATTTTCACTATAAATGAACCTCTTTCGTTTCATTATTTCCACAACTCTCATCTTTTATACTTCAATTCATATTTCCAAAACATTTGTCAAATTATCAGAAGTCACTGAAAAAGATAGAACTTATTAGTAAAAATATGTTATTGATATGTTTAGAGATTAAGTAGAATGTAAGAGTCATGTGACATGGCACATGATAACGTTAGGGTCTGTGAATCATCATGTTTCATTAGAAACTCAGCATGACTTACTGTAATATAATCACGTTGATCAAGTGTCATTATATTATACTAACTCATGCATCAGTTCCCAACATTACTTCAATAACATTCATATTTTAAGCTCGAAATTTTACAAAATATAGAAACTAACAGTTTCTATATGATGTAAAACCGATAGCACTAAGAGATTAATGATTTCAGATAAGAATAGTTATGAAAATATCTTCAGAAATATGGAGGATATTTATAATGAAAGATACGATGATATCTTGGATTTTCTAATATCGAAGGATGGTGAAGAAAATTTGTCCGCAAGAGTTTGGAGTCAGAAGCAAGGTATTTGCTAAATATTTCATCAGAAACAGAATCATCAGGATTCTTAATGTACAAGTTTAGACCTTGTGATTTGTTTAGAGACTCCTTCGTAGTTTGATCAATCGGTTTTTCAGTTTCAAATTTTCTATCGAGCATTCCTAACACTCCTTTCTTTATCATAAAACTTTTGGCCGTTTAGACAATCTACAATTTTTCTGTTTCCTCGGCATTTAATGCTACGATATATGAATCATCGACTATCAATCCGAGATGGTTTCAGGAGAGTTGTGTTTTTAGATGATTAAACGCTGATGGTAATATGGTGAAATATAAAAGGTTCCCCGATAACAATAAAGAGCGCGCATATATATCAAAGTTATAATATGGTTGTTTCGAACAAAAAGTCGAAGTTGATTTGCTGGAGCTGTGACAAAATTTGCTAATTTGAAAAGGGATTGCAAGGTTATTTTTGGAAATAACAACGCCAAAGGAGCTAGTACGGATATGTGTTAAACATTTACTCAGGTTCCGAGTGTTTTCAGATGCATAACTATATGTATCAATCCTTCCTTCCGTAGACGAAGTACGGTTGGTTCATCCTCTTGATTGAGGTGTTTTCAAGAATCATGAAAGGTTTGAGCGCAGATTGTAATCGTCAAAATACCAATGAGGTTTAAGACGAAATCAAGTGGCAAACTTGAAGAGATGTTTAGTTTCATATGTTATAATCAGTATTTTAATTCATTTTAATTGTCCAATGTTTTTAGTCCACAGTCGATACTGTGATGACCCGGGAATTTTCGACTAAATTTAAACTTAATCTATACATATTTTCGACACGATAAGCAAAGTCTGTAATGTGAAGTCTCAAAAACTTTGAACTGTGTTTATATATTCAATTGACCCTTTAACTATTCTCGACGATTCACGAACATTTGTTTAATAAATAAATATGTAAATAAATATGTATAAACAAATTCTATACATGAATAATAGTATCCATATATATCTATATATATATATATATATATATATATATATATATATATATATATATATATATATATATATATATATATATATATATATATATATATATATATATATATTGTAATTTATAAATATCAAAGATTCTATAAGTTATATAATTGATAGTAATATGTTAGTAATATTAATATTATTATCATAAATTTCACTATTTATTATTAACAACTGTATCATAAAAATTGTTATAAAAAGTATATATAAAATGTAATATATACAAGTATTATTATTAATGTTAGTATCAATATCATCAATAATTCTACTGCTATTATTATTATTTGATTCATTGATATTAGATATTAAAATTTGTATAATTAATGTTTATGATGATTCTTTATATATATTTAATATACATACATGAAAATTTGACATAAGTTATTATATCATCAAAATTACTAATGTTGTTATCATCAAAAATATTATGATATATAGTATTATTAATAGTATTAATAAACATATTATTATTATCATTTTATTATGATTATTATTAGAAATTATTGTTAAGAATTATTATTACGAATTAATATCATGTTATATTCATTTTTATTATTAGAATATTATTGTTATTAGTTCTGTAATTAATATTATTGTTATCTAATAATATTATTATTATTATTATTAATTGAATATATATGATTTATTTAAACTAAATTGAATAAGATAACATATAAATCGTATGTGGTTGTTATCAATTGCTATCCTACTGTAGTAAATTTTGTTTTGTGTCTTTAAGATTGGTTACAGATCGAATTATCTAACAGTTAAATCTAAATTCCGTTATTAATCACTTTCTTCTTTTATATTTTTTTAATCATTTACTTCTTGTCTGTAATCAACGAGCGAGACCCACAAATTTTTTATAATCACGGAATCAATTCATTAGAAGGAATTGAATTCATCACTTCCATTATCATGTATCAGTTACCAATTACCTCAACTCTTATAATTAAACAGAAAACCTATAACAGGCTCGTTGCCCTGTTCTTCCACTTTAAAGTCATATTCTAAATTCGAATCGTAATTCAAAATCTAAAAATGCAGAAGAGCTCTAAATCTAATCGTGATTCTATCTGCAAAATCTCACTTTTCGATTATTCAAAACGAAAGAGAATTTTCGAGTCAAAGTTATAATCCTAAAAAGTCAAACTGTGTTCTTGGATCAAATTCGCATTCGTGTTGATGTTTCTGATTAAATTTAAGATTGATAAAGATTTTAGAAGTGATTTGAAATATGTTTTGTGTTATAACCTTCGTTTAAATCTTTCTTAAAAATGAAATCATTTTTTTTTCTTCATTCCAACAGCGACGGTTCTTTCTTCTTCTTTTTTTTTTTCGTTTTCCTTTCAATACAACCATCTGATTATGATTATTTATAAACGTTTTAAATTATCTAATTCGTGATTAGGGACGATTTAAATTGACTGGGTGGATTAAAATTTCGAAGAAGATGATGAAAGGGAAACAAGAATTAAAGGGTTAAATAATATTTAGAAGCTATATAATTCAGATAAGCAGACATGGAGGAATGGTATTGGGTGTTTTGGGTTTTCGAGAGGTCGAGTGTTTGAATCCCGGCAGGGACATTCCTTTTTGCTGTTTTTTTAAAGGTAGTCACTTTATTTGTATCATTATTATTATTATTATTATTATTATTATTATTATTATTATTATTATTATTATTATTATTATTATTATTATTATTATTATTATTATTATAATTATTATTATTGTTATTAATTGTTGTTATTATTAATTATTACTAATGTTACTAGTATTATAATTATAGCTATTATTATTAATACTATTATTACTAAAATAAGTATAGTTATCATTTATTATTGTTATCATGATATAAATATAATTACAATTACAAATATTATTATTATTATCATTGTTATTATTAGTATTATTGTTATAGCTATCACTAGTAGTAAAAATTATCATTTAGTTATTATTATCATCAGTAGTATTATTATTATTATTAACATAAATATCATTCTTAACAATGTCATTATTATTATTAGTATTATTATGATGAATATGTTTAATATTATTATTATTATGAAAATAATATAGATTATTATTATATTCATGGATACTAGTATTAATATCTTTTTATGAACAAAATTAACATATGTAATATTGGATATATTATCACAAGTATTATTATTATTATTATGTAAGATATAAAAGATATCAATCGATACATAAATATATTTTTATCATATAAAAACCCTAGTATAAGTTTTTATTTTATTTATTACCTATTATAAAGAAAGATAAATATTAGTATGTATGTATGTATATATATATATATATATATATATATATATATATATATATATATATATATATATATATATATATATATATATATATATATATATATATATATATATATTCAATTACAATTATGTATATTAATAATTATACAAATGATATAGGTTCGTGAATCCGAGGTCAACCCTGCATTGTTCAGTTGTTAAATATCGTTATATGTATTTTTACTACAAAATACATTAGGTGAGTTTCATTACTCCCTTTTTAAATGCTTTTGCAATATATATTTTTGGGACTGAGAATACATGCGCTTTTATAAATATTTTACGAAATAGACACAAGTAATCGAAACTACATTATATGGTTGAATGATCGAAATCGAATATGCCCCTTTATAGTCTGGTAATCTAAGAATTAGGGAACAGACACCCTAATTGACGCGAACTCTAAAGATAGATCTATCGGGCCCAACAAGCCCCATCCAAAGTACCGGATGCTTTAGTACTTCGAAATTTATATCATGACCGAAGGAGGATCCCGGAAATGATGGGGATATTCTTATATACAAATTGTGAATGTCGGTTACCAGGTGTTCAATCCATATGAATGATATTTTTGTCTCTATGCATGGGACGTATGTTTATGAGAAATGGAAATATGAAATCTTGTGGTCTATTAAAATTATGAAATGATTATTTATGATAAACTAATGAACTCACCAACCTTTTGGTTGACACTTTAAAGCATGTTTATTCTCAGGTATGAAAGAAAATTTCCGCTGTGCATTTGCTCATCTTAGAGATATTACTTGGAGTCATTCATGACATATTTCAAAAGACGTTGCATTCGAGTCGTTGAGTTCATCAAGATTATTATTAAGTCAATTATAGTTAGATATGTTTTGAAATGGTATGCATGCCGTCAACTTTTGATGTAATGAAAGATTGTCTTTTCAAAAACGAATGCAATGTTTGTAAAATGTATCATATAGAGGTCAAATACCTCGCGATGTAATCAACTATTATGAATCGTTTATAATCAATATGGACTTCGTCCGGATAGATTAGGACGGGGCATTTCAGTTGGTATCAGAGCGGTGGTCTTAGTGAACTGGGTCTGCATTAGTGTGTCTAACTGATAAGTCGTCAGGATGCATTAGTGAGTCTGGACTTCGACCTTGTCTGCATGTCAAAAGTTTTGCTTATCATTTTTGTCAGAAATCATTTGTTTATCATCCTTAGTAAATTACCTGCTTACTATTCTTAGTCTAGACACATCTTATTGCATTGACTGCATGAATAGTGTAAATACAAAAATTCATATCTTAGCGTATCTGCTAATTCATATCTTAGCGTATCTGTTATTGTTATCTTTACCTGACAGCTTCCGTAGATTCCTCCGTAAATTATGAGATTTTAGTATTACATATGCATATGTAAATTATGTATTGCAAGATACTAATCTACATCCTATAATCTATTTCTTATCGAAAATCCTTCATCCGAGTGTACGAGATGAATCCTTCAACTAGTTCGAGTCCCTTGGATTTCGACAGCTATTCCGATAGTTATTCCGACAGTTATTCCGAATGGATAGACATCTAAGCTCCGGAAGCAACGTCAGCAGAATGAATCAACCAATCATCTATCCCCAATTCATCTGATGGATTCGTAGTCGACTTAATCAATGGAGACGCGCAGAAGGCGATCCTTTCCATCAACCAAATTCACCTCTTGTTGAAGAACCTGAAGCACTTACCGGCGAACCACACCGAAACACCATTTTCACCCTCATTTCCCGAATATCTCATCACGATCATATTCTATCTAAAAAAATTCTAAGCCTTATTCATCCATTCATTCCGACTGACAATCATCCCGGAGTAATATAAGAAGTCAGCGAACTTCGCGCCCGAGTTATAGTCTTGGAAAAATATGGTGAAAAAAAATTTACTAGCTTCAGCAACATCACTGGCACCAACAGTACCACCAACATCAATACCAGTACCACCAACAATCTAAGTTTCAATATCACACGCCTCAACATCTCATTATGTACCCCGAGCATAATCATCATTCTACGTATCATTTTACATCATTTATCTTCGTTCGACATGGCGAATATGTAATCTCTAAAGTTTTAGAGATTATTTATTCTAGTTCCAACCGAAAAGCAAATGAGTTTAATATCATATTAACACATTAAATCCATGAATACATCTGAAGAAAATATATATGTATATATGTTTTCATAAAGATTGTAATTAAAATTTTTATTGTACAAACTGTTAATGATGAAAATATTTTAACGGGTAGGTAATACCCGAGGAATATTTAAATTTCACATTAATAAGTTACACTGTATATTCTTCGAATCTGATTCAACAGTTATTCACTATCCTATTTACAACCACCGAGATACGTATCCGTTCACCAAAGAATAACTATTTTCATTCAAATTCAATTTTATATTTGGATTTTGACCTATCAGAATCCAATAAGTGGCATAATGAAGAAATAATGGACACAATAAAAATTGATTAGAAACAGACTAATTAACAATATTAAATTTTATTAAGAAACCACGCTAACAAAATCCTAGCTAACTGTTCCTAGATAACTGTTAATTCAGTATTACATTTTATTTATCGCAATTTAATTATCGCAATTTATTTTATCGCAATTTATGTTCTCGCAATTTTATTTATTGTCATTTAATTTCTGTTATTTACTTTACGCACTTTATTTATCGTCATTTAATTTCTGTTATTTATTTTACGCACTTTAAATATCGGGACACGTATACAACGTTTTGACATATCATATCGACACATCTATATATATTATTTGGAATCACCATAGACACTCTATATGCAGTAATGATCGAGTTCTCTATACAGGGTTGAGGTTGATTCTATAATAATATATATACTTTGAGTTGTGATCGAGTCTGAGACATGTACACGGGTCACAATACGTATTAATTAATTCGAATATTATATATTAAACTATATATGAGTTATTGGACTGTTAACTGTGGACTATCGACTGTGGACTAATGACATTGGACAATTAAAATGAATTAAAATATGGATTATAATATATGAAACTAAACATTTCTTCCATTTTGCCACTTGATTTCATCTTAAACCTCGTTTTTATCTTGACGATTACAATCTGCGTTCAAACCTTTCACGATTCTTGAAAACACCTCAATCGAGAGGATGAACCAACCGAACTTCATCTACGGGAGGAAAGATTTGGGCATATAGTTATGCACTTTAAAACACTCGGAACCTGAGTAAACGTTTAACACGTATCTGTGTTAGCTTATTTGACATTTTTATTTTCGAAAATAACAATGCAAATCCTTTTCAAAGTAGCCAATTTTATCACAGCTTCAACAAATCAACTGCAACTTCCATTCGAATTAGCCTTATTATAACCTCGATATATAAGTTTGCTTGTCGTCATCATTACCGGAGAACCGTTTATATTTCACCACATTAGCAGTAAAATTACCAGCAACTTCAATGAATTTGGACTTTCTGAAAAATCATTATATTCATTGAAACCCCATCTTGTATTCATTTATACTCTGTAACAATAATTGCCATACCAATTACCGGGAATCAGCAATCAGTATTTCGAATCTCGTAGCATTTCTACATCAATAGTTATATGTATACATATAACAATTATCACCTAGGATTACGATCTTCAATTCTGAAATTTTGAAAAGGCACCCAGTTTACGAAGCGATACTCTGAATGTTGGAAAAGCTCAGAAACGTTGGAACTAGAAAACGGATAAAGTTAACCATGATGGAGACCAAGGACAAATACAAGGACCATACCCTATATTCAAAGAATCCAGATAATTCTGGATCCGTTGAAATCTTTAGAGAATATCTTGTTCCGAAGTCATGTTAAAATCTTGCGGAAAATCTTTCTCCATCAACCATCGAACTTAGAAATTCTAAAATATCATCATCAATATCTTCGATATATCTGAGGATATTTTCATAAATATTCTCGTCCAAAATTATATACCTCTTCGTGCTTCCTGTGTATCATTATATTGGAAACATTCAATAGAAAATTTAGTACCGAAAAGCAGATTATGCAAAACTATGAAGAAAGCCGTGGACAAATCACAAAGAATAAGTTTAACTTCAAAAAAAAGTCCAAATGATTCCATGTCTGCTAAAGTCTTTAGTGAATATCTTGCTCCTTACTCTAAACCCTTGCAGACAATAGTTTTTATCATCCTCTGATCTTAGATATTCCGAGATATTATCGTATCTTTTATTATAAATATCCTCCATATTTTTGGAGATATTTTTATAACTATTCTTATCTGAAATCATTAATCTCTTCGTGCTATCAGTATTACATTATATAGAAACTGTTAGTTTCTATATTCTATAAACTTTCGAGCTTAAAATATGAATGTTATTGAAGTAATGTTGGGAATTGATGCATGAGTTAGTATAATATAATGACACTTGATCAACGTGATTATATTACAGTAAGTCATGCTGAGTTTCTAATGAGACGTGATGATTCACAGATCATAACGTCATCATGTGCCATGTTACATAACTCTGTCATTCTGCTTAACTTCTGAACATATCAAGAAAGTATATTCTTGATAGTTCTATTCTCAGTGAATCTGGTAATTTGACAAATCAAATCGTGCTATTACGTTCCTTCTTATTTAGAACATTAATAATGTTCATTCTGAAACTTATATCTGCGAATTCTGGACCATTACAAGAGATGCCAAATCGCCAGAAGAAGAAATGAAGGGACAAAGCTCTGAAATAGAAATTGAAGTATAAATCGCAGCAAATAGGAGGGAGAATTAAAAGCACTATAACCCCAAGAGTAGAATAGAAGTAAGCAGATTCCGCGGGTGGAAGTTGGAAAAGGAGAATGATTGTTACGATAGTAAGGATAAGGACAAGGATTAGAACTGGATTAAGCATTTCCACAATCTTTTGGATGTATGAACTAAGGAAGAGAGTATGGGAATGGTGAGAATAATGGAACGAAAGAACTTAATTTATAATGGAAATATCAGACAGAGTAATCGAGGCAGATCACCGTATTTAATTATAGAGATCTTAATTTCCTTACTCGCCGAAGAATCAAATCTTTTAGATTTTGAAGATTTTCTCTAAATCCCTTGAATTCCGGAATTCAACCAAAGCAACGTCAGAAGTTAAAACAAAACTTCATTTATTCATTTCACTCTTTTGTGATAGCTTCACTCGTACGCTTCGAGTAATCGAATCGTTTTATCCAAATTATTCAATAATGATAAAACTCTATTTATCAGCTCATATTCGTCAGGAAAACATATTTATTGTTAGCCATGACGACCTCACTCAAATTTCGGGACGAAATTTCTTTAACGGATAGGTATTGTGATGACCCAGGAATTTCCGACTAAATTTAAACTTAATCTATACATATTTTCGACACGATAAGCAAAGTCTGTAATGTGAAGTCTCAAAAACTTTGAACTGTGTTTATATATTCAATTGACCCTTTAACTATTCCCGACGATTCACGAACATTTGTTTAATAAATAAATATGTAAATAAATATGTATAAACAAATTCTATACATGAATAATAGTATCCATATATATATATATATATATATATATATATATATATATATATATATATATATATATATATATATATATATTGTAATTTATAAATATCAAAGATTCTATAAGTTATATAATTGATAGTAATATGTTAGTAATATTAATATTATTATCATAAATTTCACTATTTATTATTAACAACTGTATCATAAAAATTGTTATAAAAAGTATATATAAAATGTAATATATACAAGTATTATTATTAATGTTAGTATCAATATCATCAATAATTCTACTGCTATTATTATTATTATTATTATTTGATTCATTGATATTAGATATTAAAATTTGTATAATTAATGTTTATGATGATTCTTTATATATATTTAATATACATACATGAAAATTTGACATAAGTTATTATATCATCAAAATTACTAATGTTGTTATCATCAAAAATATTATGATATATAGTATTATTAATAGTATCAATAAACATATTATTATTATCATTTTATTATGATTATTATTAATATTATTATTAGAAATTATTGTTAAGAATTATTATTATGAATTAATATCATGTTATATTCATTTTTATTATTAGAATATTGTTGTTATTAGTTCTGTAATTAATATTATTGTTATCTAATAATATTATTATTATTATTATTATTATTATTATTATTATTAATTGAATATATATATGATTTATTTAAACTAAATTGAATAAGATAACATATAAATCGTATGTGGTTGTTATCAATTGCTATCCTACTGTAGTAAATTTTTTTTTGTGTCTTTAAGATTGGTTACAGATCGAATTATCTAACAGTTAAATCCAAATTCCGTTATTAATCACTTTCTTCTTTTATATTTTTTTAATCATTTACTTCTTGTCTGTAATCAACGAGCGAGACCCACAAATTTTTTATAATCACGGAATCAATTCATTAGAAGGAATCGAATTCATCACTTCCATTATCATGTATCAGTTACCAATTACCTCAACTCTTATAATTAAACAGAAAACCTATAACAGGCTCGTCGCCCTGTTCTTCCACTTTAAAGTCATATTCTAATTCAAAATCTAAAAATGCAGAAGAGCTCTAAATCTAATCGTGATTCTATCTGCAAAATCTCACTTTTCGATTATTCAAAACGAAAGAGAATTTTCGAGTCAAAGTTATAATCCTAAAAAGTCAAACTGTGTTCTTGGATCAAATTCGCATTCGTGTTGATGTTTCCGATTAAATTGAAGATTGATAAAGATTTTAGAAGTGATTTGAAATATGTTTTGTGTTATAACCTTCGTTTAAATCTTTCTTAAAAACGAAATCATTTTTTTTTTGTTCATTCCAACAGCGACGGTTCTTTCTTCTTCTTTTATTTTTTTTTTCGTTTTCCTTTCAATACAACCATCTGATTTTGATTATTTTTAAACGTTTTAAATTATCTAATTCATGATTAGGGACGATTTAAATTGACTGGGTGGATTAAAATTTTGAAGAAGATGATGAAAGGGAAACAAGAATTAAAGAGTTAAATAATATTTAGAAGCTATATAATTCAGATAAGCAGACATGGAGGAATGGTATTGGGTGTTTTGGGTTTTCGAGAGGTCGAGTGTTCGAATCCCGGCAGGGACATTCCTTTTGGCTGTTTTTTTAAAGGTAGTCACTTTATTTGTATCATTATTATTATTATCATTATTATTATTATTATTATTATTATTATTATTATTATTATTATTATTATTATTATTATTATTATTATTATTATTATTATTATTATTATTATTATTATTATTATTATTATTATTATTATTATTATTATTATTATTATTATTGTTATTAATTGTTGTTATTATTAATTATTACTAATGTTACTAGTATTATAATTATAGCTATTATTATTATTACTATTATTACTAAAATAAGTATAGTTATCATTTATTATTGTTATCATGATATAAATATAATTACAATTACAAATATTATTATTATTATCATTGTTATTATTGGTATTATTGTTATAGCTATCACTAGTAGTAAAAATTATCATTTTAGTTATTATTATCATCAGTAGTATTATTATTATTATTAACATAAATATCATTCTTAACAATGTCATTATTATTATTAGTATTATTATGATGAATATGTTTAATATTATTATTATTATGAAAATAATATAGATTATTATTATTTTCATGGATACTAGTATTAATATCTTTTTATGAACAAAATTAACATATGTAATATTGGATATATTATCACAAGTATTATTATTATTATTATGTAAGATATAAAAGATATCAATCGATACATAAATATATTTTTATCATATAAAAACCCTAGTATAAGTTTTTATTTTATTTATTACCTATTATAAAGAAAGATAAATATTAGTATGTATGTATATATATATATATATATATATATATATATATATATATATATATATATATATATATATATATATATATATATATGTGTGTGTGTGTGTGTGTGTGTGTTCGATTACAATTATGTATATTAATAATTATACAAATGATATAGGTTCGTGAATCCGAGGTCAACCCTGTATTGTTCAGTTGTTAAATATCATTATACGTATTTTTACTACAAAATACATTAGGTGAGTTTCATTACTCCCTTTTTAAATGCTTTTGCAATATATATTTTTGGGACTGAGAATACATGCGCTTTTATAAATGTTTTACGAAATAGACACAAGTAATCGAAACTACATTATATGGTTGAATGATCGAAATTGAATATGCCCCTTTATAGTCTGGTAATCTAAGAATTAGGGAACAGACACCCTAATTGACGCGAACTCTAAAGATAGATCTATCGGGCCCAACAAGCCCCATCCAAAGTACCGGATGCTTTAGTACTTCGAAATTTATATCATGTCCGAAGGAGGATCCCGAAAATGATGGGGATATTCTTATATACAAATTGTGAATGTCGGTTACCAGGTGTTCAATCCATATGAATGATATTTTTGTCTCTATGCATGGGACGTATGTTTATGAGAAATGGAAATATGAAATTTTGTGGTCTATTAAAATTATGAAATGATTATTTTTGATAAACTAATGAACTCACTAACCTTTTGGTTGACACTTTAAAGCATGTTTATTCTCAGGTATGAAAGAAATCTTCCGCTGTGCATTTGCTCATCTTTGAGATATTACTTGGAGTCATTCATGACATATTTCAAAAGACGTTGCATTCGAGTCGTTGAGTTCATCAAGATTATTATTAAGTCAATTATAGTTAGATATGTTATGAAATGGTATGCATGCCGTCAACTTTTGATGTAATGAAAGATTGTCTTTTCAAAAACGAATGCAATATTTGTAAAATATATCATATAGAGGTCAAATACCTCGCGATGTAATCAACTATTATGAATCATTTATAATCAATATGGACTTCGTCCAGATGGATTAGGACGGGGCGTTTCAGATAGTCCACAGTTAACAGTCCAATAATTCATATATAGTTTAATTTATAATATTCTAATTAATTAATACGTATCGTGACCCGTGTACATGTCTCAGACTCGATCACAACTCAAAGTATATATAATATTGTAGAATCAACCTCAACCCTATATAGCTAACTCCAGCATTACTACATATAGAGTGTCTATGGTGATTCCAAATAATATATATAGATGCGTCGATATGATATGTCAAAACCTTGTATACGTGTCCCGATATTTAAAGTGCGTAAAATAAATACAAATTAAATAACGATAAATAAAGTGCGTAAAAATAAATAACAGAAATTAAATGACAATAAATAAAATTGCGAGAATAAAATTGCGATAAATAAATTGCGATAATTAAATTGCGATAAATAAAATGTAATACGGAATTAACAGTTAGCTAGGATCAGTTAGCTAGGATTTCGTTAGCATGGATTCTTAACAAAATTTCTCATAGTTAATTTGTTTGTTTCTAACAAATTTTATTTTGTCCAATGTTTTCTTCATTATGCCACTTGTTGGATTCTGATAGGTCAAAATCCAAATATGAAATTAAATAAAAATGGTTATTCTGCGGTGAACGGATACGTATATCCGTGGATGTAAGTAGGATAGTAAATGACCGTTGAATCAGATTCGAAGAATGTACAGTGTGACTTGTTAATGTGAAATCTAAATATTCCTCGGGTATTACCTACCCGTTAAAATATTTTCACCATTAACAGTTTTTACAAAAGAATTTTTAATTACAATCTTTATGAAAACATATATACATATATATTTTCTTCAGATATAATCATGGATTTAATGAGTTAATATGATAATTAAACTCATTTGCTTTTCAGTTTAAGCTAGAATAAGTAATCTCTAAAACTTTTAGAAACCACATATTCTTCGCAGAATATTTCTTCAATGAAGTTATGAATCAATACTTCATCATTGATTTCCTTTATTAGTATTTCTTGGTATCTATGGTGCGTACTACGTTGATGCTCGAGGTACAGATTATAAAGTTGAGGTTTATGACGCAGTTGTTGTTGGTGGTGGTAATGATTCTGTTGGTGTTGATGATGTTGGTGGTATTGCATGAAGCTGGTACGTTTTGCACCATATTCTCCAAATTGATTACTCGAGCGCGAAGTTCATTGGCTTCTTCTACTATTCTGGGATGATTGTCGGTTGGAACGAGCGGATGAATAAGGTTTAGAATTTTTGATAGAATATAATCGTTACGAGATATTCGGGTAACGAGGGCGAAAATGGTGTTTCGGATTAGTTCGTCGGTGAGTGCTTCAGGTTCGTCGCCAAGAAGGAAATTTGGTTGATGGAAAGTATCGTCTTCTTTTCATTTCCATTGGTTATGTCGACTACAAACTCATCAGATTAATTGGGGATGGATGATTGGTTGATTCATTCTAGTGACACTGCTTTCGGAGCTTAGGTGAAACTCCATATCGAAATATCTGTCGGAATCCGAGGAATTCGAACTGGTTGAGGGATTCATCTCGTACGATCAGATGAAGGATTTTCGATAAGAAATAGATTATAGGATGTAGATTAGTACCCTGAAATACATAATTTACATATGCATATATAATACTAAAATCCCATAAGTTACGGAGGAATCTACGGAAGCTGCCAGGCAAAGGTAACAATAACAGATACGCTAAGATATGAATTTATCTATACACTGTCTATGAAATAGAGGCAGTAAGACGTGTCTAGACTTTAAGGATGATAATAAATTAATTTTCGACACTAAATGATAAGCAAAACTTTTGACATGCAGACACGGTCGAAGTCCAGACTCAATAATGCATCCTAACGACTTATCAGTTAGACACACTAATGCAGACCTGGTTCGCTAAGACCACCGCTCTGATACCAACTAAAGTGACCCGTCCTAATCCATCTGGACGAATTCATTACATTTGGTTACATCGAGAGGTACTTGGCCTCTATATGATACATTTTACAAACATTGCATTCGTTTTTGAAAAGACAATCTTTCATTACATCGAAAGTTGACGACATGCATACCATTTCATAATATATTCAACTATAATTGACTTAATAATAATCTTGATGAACTCGATGAATCGAATGCAACGTCTTTTGAAACATGTCATGAATGACTCCAAGTAATATCTCTAATATGAGCAAATGCACAGCGGAAGATTTCTTTCATACCTGAGAATAAACATGCTTTAAAGTGTCAACCAAAAGGTTGGTGAGTTCATTAGTTTGACATAAATAATCATTTTCATCATTTTAATAGACCACAAGTATTTCATTTCCAGTTCTCATAAATATACGTCCCATGCATAGAGACAAAAATCATTCATATGGTGAACACCTGGTAACCGACATTAACAAGATGCATATAAGAATATCCCCTATCATTCCGGGAAATCCTTCGGACATGATAAAAACAACATCGAAGTACTAAAGTATCCACTACAACGGATGGGGTTTGTTGAGCCCAATATATCTATCTTTAGGATTCGCGTCAATTAGTAGACTGGTTTACTAATTCTTAGGGTACCAAGTAAAAAGGGGCATATTCGGCTTCGATCATTCACCCATGTAATGTAGTTTCAATTACTTGTGTCTATTTCGTTAAACATTTATAAAAATTGCGCATGTATTCTCAGCCTAAAAATATAAAGGGTAAAAAGGCAAATGAAACTCACGATACGATATTTTGTAGTAAAAATACATATGACGACATTGAACAATGCAGGGTTGGCCTCGGATTCACGAACCTATATCAGGTATATATATATTAATATACATAATTGTAATCGAGCAATTATATATGTGTGTATATATATATATATATATATATATATATATATATATATATATATATATATATATATATATATATATATATATATATATATATTGTTATTAATAATATACTTGTTTATTAAGTTAAACTTAGTATATTTAATTTATATATTTTTACATAATTATTATTCATCATTAGTAATAAAACTTGTATATTAAGATTTATATATGATAAAAATATATTAATATATTAATTGATATATTTGATATATAGCTTAATTATTATCTTTTTAATAATAAGAATATAGTGTATTGTATTTTTTATATAGAAATATTTATTTATAATAATATTGATAGTTTTAGTGCTAAAAAATTGATAATTTTAGTAAGAATGATAATAATGATAATAATACTATGTTATATAACAATAATTATAAAACTTTTAATAATTATTTTTTTAAAACATATTTTAATTAAAATTTCAATCATTTCCATAATAATATTTATATCCAAAATTTCTATATTTATTATCTTATCAATATTATTACCACTGGGATATTTATAGTTATAATAATTATAACCTTCGCATTTAATTTAAAAGCTAATGACGATAGTTTCTTTTAACATTAATTTGTAATCATAATAGTATCACTAGCAATAGTTCGATAATACTAATACTAATAATAATAATAATATTGGTAATTATAATACTACTAATTTTCTAAATGATAATACTAATATCAATAATAATAATATCGTAATTCGTATTAATGAAGCTAATGTTACAAATCATATCATATAGTTAATAATAACTAACATAATATCTATAATTAATAACATTTAAAATAAGAATAATAATAACAATAAATAATAATAATAATGATAAAAATAATAATAATAATCATAATAATAGAAATAATAAAAAGATTATACCCTTCAAAAGCTTTTCTAAAAAAAATCGTCCAAGATCGGGCTCGAACCCGCGACCTCCCACTAACTAGAATAACACATAAACCATCACACTGCAGCTTACATTTCTGTTTTATACTGAAATCCATTTATATTTATCTTGTGTATATTTCTGTTTATTTCCTTCTCCTTCTTCTATCCAATTCAGACGACCAGGGATCCAATTCACATTACTAACTCTTAAATATATTAAATTAGGATTTGAATTAATTATAGAAAACATTAGTGATTAACCAAATTAATTAAAACAGAAAATATTTAAAAGCAGACGCTGGAACAGAAGAAAAGAAAAAAAACGCGTATGAACTCATACTTTGATTTTGATTTCTGGAATGTTTTAGCCGAAACTTATAACATCAAACATGTTTCAAATCACCTCTATGAAATTTCTGGATCATCAATTGATCATATAACATCATAACGATTTCGAATTTAACAAAGAACAGATTCATTGACTTTTTTAAAAATTACCTTTGACTTCAAAATTTGACTTCGATATCAAAAATTGTAAGCTAAGATTTTCCAGATAGTTTAAATGAAAGTTTTCTAACAAAACTACATTATTAGATTTTAAAATAAAACTCGAATTCGATGCATTGACAAAAATATTGAAGAACAGAGGTGCGTGCAGCATTCATAAAGTTTTTTTTTCCTTTTTATCAACGAATGGCAGTATGTAATGTATGTAAGGTGTTTGTGTATATGATTTTACAGTTGCATTGGATCCTAATTGATTATGAAATCGACTGGTAACAAATATCAGACAATTTGGACACAATTTTCTTTAATCGGACAAAAGTAAAAAGATTTAAAGAAAAATTGGGATTCGATTCTTGTTTGTTTTAGAGATTTGATTTCGACTTTTATACAAATTAGAGACAGGAAACAAATTTTTGTACAATTTGATAGGTGCTTGTAACTGATTCGTACAACTTGTTTAATTTTATAGTTTATATAATAATTACTAATAATTAATAAATATATTATTACTAATAATAATTATATTAATAATACTAAATAATAATGACAATTATAATCATAAAATTTATAATAATTATATTGTTACTGATAATAATAATAGATTGTACTAGTTGCTAATAATAATAACTATAATGATAATAATGATGTTAATAACAATAATAATATAACAAATAAATTTATCAAATTTTCTATATATCTATTTAATAATAATAATAATGATATTTATATAAATACTTATTCTAATACTAATAATGAAATTAGTAATAATAAGACTATTAGTAATCCTAACAATAACTAAATTTATAATTTTACTAATAACAATGATACTACTAATAATAACAATAATATTAACATTAGCATTTATCTTTAATAATAATGAAGGTAATAATAATATTAATAACTATATTTTAATTTGTAATTACTTTTACCATTTATTAATGGTATCATATTTACTTATTACATAAAATATTGAATCTTTAATATTTATTAATTATATATATATATATATATTATAATATTTATAGTATTACTTATGTATAGAATTAATTTATATATATTTATCTTAATAACAACTTAATTATTCTATATATTATTTTTCATTTTTTTATTTCTAATGTTTAATTTATATTTCTTAATTTCAAATTATAATATGTACTTACCTATATATACATATTTGTTTACAA
This sequence comes from Rutidosis leptorrhynchoides, assembly GCF_046630445.1. Classification (NCBI taxonomy): domain Eukaryota; kingdom Viridiplantae; phylum Streptophyta; class Magnoliopsida; order Asterales; family Asteraceae; genus Rutidosis; species Rutidosis leptorrhynchoides. The sequence continues at coordinate 300,949,344 of NC_092337.1, forward strand.
GCAATTTGTTCGTGAATCGTCGAACACAGTCAAAGGGTACTTGATTTCATGAAACAGTTCAAAAGTTTTAAGATTAAACGTTATAGACTTCGCTTATCATGGTCGAAATCAAATAAAGATCAAGTTTAAATTTGCTCGGAAATTTCTGGGTCATCACACTTGAACTAGTGGCGAGTTCCATTTCGTACAATTGAATAAAGGATTTTTCAATATGAAATGATTTTTGGCTATCGGTTGGTATTCTAATTACATAGAATATCTATATATAGAACAAAAGATTTCGTAGATTACGGAGGAATTTACAGAATATGTCAGGCAAAGTTTACAGTAACAGATACGCTAAGATATGAATTAGCAGATACGCTAAGATATGAATTTTGTCTATACACTATTCATGCATTCAATGCAGTATGATGTGTCTAGACTAAGAATAATATGCATGTAATTTCCGACAAAAAAAAATAAGCAAAACTTTTTGACATGCAGCTAAGGTCGAAGTCCAGACTCACTAATGCATCCTAACAACTATCAGTTAGACACACTAATACAAGACCTGGTTCGCTAAGACCACCGCTCTGATACCATATGAGACGACCCGTCCTAATCTATAAGGACGAATACAATAACATATGGTTACATTGCGAGGTATTTGACCTCTATATGATACATTTTACAAACATTGCATTCGTTTTAAAAGACAAACTTTCATTTCATTGAAAGTTGATAGGCATGCATACCATTTCATAATATCCAAACTATAAATGACCTAATTTGTCATTTACATAATAATAATCTTTATTGAACTCAACGACTTGAATGCAACGTCTTTTGTAATATGCCATGAATGACTCCAAGTAATATCTTTAAAATGTGCAAATTCACAACGGAAGATTTCTTTAATACTTGAGAATAAACATGCTTAAAAGTGTCAACCAAAAAGTTGGTGAGTTCATTAGTTTATCGTAATCAATCATTTCCATCATTTTAATAGACCACAAGATTTTCATTTTTATTTCTCATAAATATACATCACATACATAGAGATAAAAATCATTCATATGGTGAACACCTGGTAATCGACCTTAACAAGATGCATATAGAATATCCCCATCATTCCGGGACTCCCTTTGGACATGATAGATTCGAAGTACTAAAGCATCCGGTACTTTGGATGGGGCTTGTTGGGCCCGATAGATCTATCTTTAGGATTCGTGTCAATTAGGGGCCAGTTCCCTAATTCTTATATTACCAGACTAAAAGGGGAATATTCGATTTCGATCATTCAACCATAGAATGTAGTTTCGATTACTTGTGTCTATTTCGTCAAACATTTATAAAAGCGCATGTATTCTCAGTCTCAAAATTATATATTACAAAAGCATTTAAAAAGGGAGCAAATAAAACTCACAATACTGTATTTTGTAGTAAAAATACATATGACGGCATTGAACAAGTGTAGGGTTAGCCTCGGATTCACGAACCTATATTAATTATATATATTCATATGTTGGTCAATATCTGTCTAACAATTTAGGTCAAGTCGTAGTGTATCACAATCCTAATGCTCGAGATTATCATGCAAAAGTTAACAAAAGTCAACTTGACTCAAAATGACTTCCAAAATCTATACATGTTTATTATATAACTTAAATATAGTCATTTTATATATTTAATTATATTCATCAGATTTTATTAGAGTAAATAATACAAGTCATTTATTAATAAATAAAATTTATATTAAAATTTATATATGAAAATAAAAAAATATACTTTTATATATCTTAATTAATAAAATTTATAAAGTTCACTTAATATCATAAAAATATAGTGGTATGTATTATTAATGTAATTATATTACATTGGTAAAATATCTTTGTATCACATTTTAATTTGATAAAATAATATTGATAATAATAATAATAAGTAAAATTTGTATTATTTTGTAATAATAATAATAATTATTATTATTCTACCAATAATAATAACAATGTTTATATTTACTAATGATGATATTAATTATGATAAAATGATAATTCTAATCATGATAATTTTAATAATAACGATACTTTTTAATATTAACAGTAATAATAATAGTATTTTATAAAAATAATAATTCTATTCAAAATGATAATTTTTAATAATAATAATACTAAAATGATAATAATAATGATATTTTGTAATAACAATGATATTTCTATTATCAATGATAATTTTAGTAAAAATGATAGTTTTAATATTAATAATACTTTTAATAATAATAATAATGATAAAAATAATGGAAACGATATTTTTATCTAAATTAATATCTTACAATATTTTAATTTCATCATGATACTTATACTCATTATCTTAATCGATTTGTTTAATAGCTTTTAGTCTTATTTTATATCGCATTCATAATAATGATAATAATAGAAATCATAATAATTAGATGATACTAATATTAGTTTTAATGATAATGGTACTAATAAGTATTATAATAATGATAATACTAATAATAATAATAATAATGATGATGATATTAATAATAATCTTAATGATAATAACGATAGTAATAATAATAACAATAACAATTTTTAATAATAATAATTATATTAATAGTGATAATATTAATAATAATAATAATAATAATAATAATAATAATAATAATAATAATAATAATAATACTAATAATAATAATTATTATTAGATAATAATAATAACGACGATAATAATGACGATAGTAATAATAATCATTTTAACAATAATAATACTAAAATTAATAATAATTCAGCTGACCATATCTATGAATCCGTTCATCGAAATCACACGATTCCTAAATGAAAAGTTATTGATTTTTTGTCAGCTTTCCAATGACATGCATATCATATATTTTATCTCAATAGCATATGTATTAAATTCATGATCTATCATAAAATTTTTAACGACAAAATTAAACATATAAGCATGCATAATCATATATACTCGAGCACTAGTTAGGGATACACTATTAATATATAAAAGTTAAGGTGTGAGTGCTCACGTATCAATATTGTGATTCAATATTGCAGGAAAGTAAGTAGACGTAACGGAGATGATAAACACTAGTTTGACTCACGAGCAATACCCCCGAACCATACCCATAACTTCCATAGCTATAACCCAAAATTTCCTTAGCTATAACCTATAATTTCCTTAGTTCTATCCCACTCGCAAAAACCCGTTTTGAACTAACTCACTTATGACTCCGTCGTAATATTTTATGTATAATATTAATAATAAAATTAAGATTTATAATAATAATCTTAATAATATTTATTAATAATATTAATAATATAAATAATAATAATGTAGATGGAGTAAGGTAAGATGTGTGTGTGTTGAAGTCCTAATTCGATCGAGCTTTTATAGGAGTTTTGCAGAAATCCATCCTCATGCGATCGCATGGGGAATGTGAGGGGAGCCCATACGATCGCATGGCTCCTTGTCCCAGCTCATTTATGTTTAAAACGTGGGCGGCTACGGTTTATAATATTATATATATATATAATATATTTAATTTATATAATTAATTATATATTATATTATATTTACGTGCATAGTAAATTTGTAATTTATATTCCAATGACTTGGACGTTGGAAAACGGTTCATGACTCGGTTCCGATTTTTCAAACGTTATTTCGTACGTTGTGAAATCTAATACTTTATGTTTCGTGACACGTACATTTATTAATAATTAGACTTAAATCATTGATAAACTATTTTACTCAAAGTATAACTTATTCATTTGAGTGTTTTGGTCATTTGCTTCTTTAAAACAAAGTCTCGTTATTTATCAAAGTTTATTTAATATTATTATTTTAAATTAAAACATTTTATAACTAAATTAATGTTATATTTTATCTTATTGTAATATATATATATATATATATATATATATATATATATATATATATATATATATATATATATATATATATATATATATATATATATATATATATATATATATATTTATTTAAAAGAAAAAAAATATAACTTTGAATATATTGGAATATTTATTTAATAATATGATATTTAGTTTTTCAAAACTAATTATATTTCAAAGTTCATTTAAAATCGTTTAGAATTTATTATTTCGTATTACATTTACCTTTTTGAAATGATGTAAATGTATTTTAAATTTATAATAAAAAGCTTTAATTATGTTCTTCTACTTTTATACACATAAATAAATTACCTTATAAAACGTTTTAATAATAAAGTTTTTTTTTTTAAAACTGAAAATGTTTTTAGTACGTTTGAAATAAATCAAATAAATATAATAATTTGTTTTCCCAAAACTAAATATATTTAAGAATCATTACAAAAGGTTAGAATAATGGAAATCATTATATCATAAAATGTTTTAGAAAAGTAAAATCATATATGACACATAACAAGTTTCAAGTTTCTAAATCGTCATTTGTTGGTGAAGCATAAGATAAGGTTCAATGGTTAAAAATGAAATGACCCATCCTAATCCATCTGGACGAAGTCCATATCGATTATAAACGACTCACAATAATTGGTTACATCGCGAGGTTCATGACCTCTATATGATACATTTTACAAATATTGCATTCGTTTTTAAGAGACAAACTTTCTTTACATTGAAAGTTGACGGCAAGCATACCATTTCATAATACCTCCAACTATAATTGACTTAATAATAATCTTGATGAACTCGACGACTCGAATGCAACGTCTTTTGAAATATGTCATGAATGACTCCAAGTAATATCTCTAATATGAGCAAATGCACAGCGGAAGATTTTTTTCATACTTGAGAATAAACATGCCTTCAAGTGTCAACCAAAAGGTTGGTGAGTTCATAGGTTTATCATAAAATAATAAAATTCATCATTTTGATAGACCACAAGATTTAAATGCTGCATGGTACAAATGGGCCCGAATCCTATACCCACCTGTAATGTACATGCGATATCTTTTAAATACAGTACACATTTCTCGTGTACGAAATCATCTTTCATAAATCTTAGTAACCGTACACATATCTCGTGCACAAAAATAACATACACATAACCTGTGTATAAAATCATTCTCTCGATACATAACATTCACTTTTCATTTCTTTCATAGCTTAGCTTGGTAACCGACCTTAACATATAATGCGCATCAATAATATCCCCAAAACAGAACATCTCGTCTGTATAATAATCATATAAACTTCGAAGTACTAAACACCACGCCCACTAGCCCTTCCGTCTAGTGAACATTCTGGGTGGGGGTGTTAAACCCGGTAGCTACCTTTAGGATTCGCGTCAATTAGGCGTGTACTAATTCTCAAAATTAGTGATGTTCCCTAATTCTTAGGTTACCAAGCAATAATAATCAGGGGAAAAATATTCATATCAATTGTGACAATTATCACGTCCACATAATTCAATGGTGGCAATTATCACGTCTACATAATTCATTCGAGGAATGTTTTGTTTGTGTCTATCTCGTCAAACATTTATAAAAGCATTTCATATATTCGCAGTTCAAAGTGTATTTCAAAAGCATTTAATAAAGCAGTTGTAAAAGCAGCGCATGTATTCTCAGTCCCAAAAATGTAAAGAGTAAAAGGGAATCAAATGAACTCACACATATAAATATTGTAAAACAGTTAATAAAGCATTTGCATGTATTCTCAGCCCAAAAATGTAATGAGTAAAAAGGGAGCAAATGAACTCACCTAATGTATTTTTAGTAAAAATACATATGACTATATTGAACATGCAGGGTTGGCCTCGGATTCACGAACCTATATCATTCATATATTAACACGTATAATATTAATAAACTAAGTTTATAATGTATTAAGATTAATTTTTACATATATAATCATATTACTTTCTATATTGTATAATATATTTACATATTATGTATCACTTAATAAAAATAATATTTTGTTTAAAAATATAAAACTATGTAATATTAGTATAGATATGTGGTAATTATATTTTAGATAAATAATATTTGTTGTAATAATAATAATAATAATAATAATAATAATAATAATAATAATAATAATAATAATAATAATAATAATAATAATAATAAGTAAACTACCTCAAAGAAGTAGCTCTTAAAAATAATGCCTAAGTTCGAGTTTGAACCCACGACGTCCCGCTAACCCAATAACATCCTTAACCATTCCTCTGTTGCTTACTTTCTGTTTTAATTTACATCTTAAATTCTGATATCTTATAAATTTGTCCCAACTGAAATTCCAATAATATAATAAATTCTATGGCCCAATTCATAAACCGGGTTTCTTTTGGCTCAATAACACGACCCATTTATTGAAAGTCTGATTACATTATTAGAAACCCAATTAGCAACCCAGCACTCTATTGTTTAAAAAAAAAATTTCCTTGACTAGGATCGAACCCCAGACCACTAGGTTATCAACACACCTCGTAAACCATCCAAGCTAACTTTCCTTTCTGTAATAACTAGGGGATTAAACTGTTTTAACTTGATTGTCTGTTTTCTTCATCTTTATAACATCATCACCTTCTTAACTAGTATCATCATAATTCATGTAGTCTTCATCTCACGATCACTAACATCAATATCATAAATCATGATTAACATCTTATCCTAATCCCTACTCATCATCTTCATCAATATCCTTATAACATCTAACATCATCTTAATCATTATCATCAATATATATCTCGCTAGTGTAACATTACCAAATCATCGATCATCATGATTATCATAAACATTATCATTATCAATGTACTCGTTTAATTATGTACATCATCATCATTCTGCTGCAGAAGTGGAAACATATATGAAAAGGTAGGGATTCAGCAGCATGTGAGCAACCAGTATTATGTACAAGCCCACAACAGCTAGACCCAATAGCCTAAATGACTTCTCGGCCCAACAGAATAATTTCATGGGTCTTTCCCTTTTGATTCGGTAACATGGATTAACAGCTAAAAATTTTGTGGGGTTCGACTTTTTAGAAGGAGACAATAACATCAAACTTTAATTATTCAATGCTTTATCACCAAATCATTATCATCTCCATCATTATTTGATGATCAACATCATCATGAAAGTTCTCATTATTATCGAATTACGTTGCATCATCATCATCATTATTACTCGCGTATACAAACAACAGAATTGGATGCCATGTTAGTCGAATTATTTTAATCACAAGTTGCACTTTAGGATGATTGAAGTGGGAGTGGGTTTCAATAAAGACTTTACCTACTAAATAAAAAAAACTCGCACGTCCCTTTTATTGACACCAATTTGGTCGGCCATGAGCTGTGTGTTGCCCCACCCTATGTACTCATTCGATTAGTAATTTGATAAAGCATTTAACAGGAAAAAGGCAAGTGGTAGTAGTTGTATATGCCCCCTGTTAATATTATAATATTCGTTCCTTTTATAACCATCAACATCTTCTTTATTCATTGAGTTTAGAGAAGAAAGAAAAAATAAATAAATAAGGTGTAGTTGTTAATGAGTGACGTTTGTGGTGGTTAAAGACTGAAGATGATGATGAGATAGAGACAGTTTGTTATTTGGTTTAAACAATAAAAGGGTAGTAGTGATTACCTTGATGGTCCATGTTGGTGTTTGAAATGGATTTAATGGTGGATGAAGTAGTGAAGGTACGGTGGTCATGATGGAGTTGAGGTGGTGATGAAGGTTGAGTTTGTAGTAGTGACTTGTGGTTCATTTAAATCGAAACAGAAAGGATGGTAATAGCAGTCGAGCAAGAGAGGAGAGGAAGAAGTGGTTTAGTGGTAATTGCAAAACAAAAGATAGAGGTGTTGTATGTGTTTTTCCCATATGCCATGTATATGTATGTCGTGTATTAAATCCATTAACAGGGAAATGGTAAATGATGGTGGAGTGGTGGGCTTCTCCGACATTAGTAATAACGAAAGCAAGTGAGTTTGATGATGGTTTATGATGGTGAGTTCTTGGTTGTCTAATGGTGATGGATGATTACCGAATCATAAACAAAGCATAGAACGCAAGTGGTTCTCGGGAGTGTGTGTTCATTAGATAGAAAAAGGAAATAGAGAAGAAGGAGAAGAGTGATACTTAGATATTTTTCTCATGTGTTCCATGTATATGTGTGTACATAATATGAGGGAAAAATTTGATAATTGAGTTAGTTAATGAGTGGATATCACATTCAAGAAATATGTCAAAGTAACAAACAAATTCCATTTTATCTTTATGGACACTAAATCACGGGAAATCAGGAAAGTGAAAAATAATCTGATTGTGATGCGTAACAACTGGTTCCTTTTATTTATTATAGTTAATATTAAGAATAAGAATTTAATAAATATATTAATAATAATAATAATAATACTATTAGTATTATTGATAATAACTATCACAATAATGATATTAATAACAATAATGAATGTAATAATAATAACCATATAATGATTATAATTAAACTTGTAATTACATTTAATATATTTATATTACAATTTTTATATCATATATCATCTGAATACATCTATTGAATTTTTAATATTTATACGTTTTATAAATATTCCAATATAATAGTTATTAATATAAATCCTTTATAGTTATATAGTTTTATAATAATTTCATATATCTATTTATAATAACTTAATTATTTTGTTTATTACTTTATACTTTTAATTCCAATTGATAAATGGTTATTTTATTTATTCAAAAATATTACATATACTTATATTTATATGTATATATATTTACATTTTTATTTACACACAATTGTTCGTGAATCGTCAGGAATAGTCAGGTCAAATGATCTCATTAAAATAGTTCAAAATTTTGAGACTCAACATTACAGACTTTGCTTATCGTGTCAATATCATATAAAGTTTAAGTTTAAATTTGTTCAGAAATTCCCGGGTCGTCACAGTACCTACCTGTTAAAGAAATTTTGTCCCAAAATTTGAGTGAGGTGGTCATGGCTAACAATAAGAATGTTTTCATGACGAATATGAGTTGATAAATATAGTTTTATCACTATTAATTAATATAGATAAAACGATTCGATTATGTAAAACGTACGAATGAAGCTATCACAAAAGAGTGAAATGTGAAAATAAAGATTCGTCTTAGCTTTTGACGTAGTCACGTTTGAATTCCGGAATTCAAGGGATTTAAAGAAATCTTCGAAATCTAAAAGATTTGATTCTTCGGCGAATAAGGAATATTAAGATCTCTATAATTAAATACGGTGGTCTGCCTCAATTACCATATCTGATATTTCCCTTATAAATTTACCTTTTCCGTTCCATTAGCTTTCACCACTTCTATACTCAATTCCCAAATTCAAAAGATTGTGAAAATGCTTAATCCAGTTCTAATCCTTGTCCTTATCCTGACTATCGCCACAATCATTCTCCTTTTCCAACTTCCACTGGAGGAATCTGTTTTCTTCTACTTCGCCCTTGGGGTTATAGTGTTTTTAATTCTCCCGTGTCTTTATGTTGCGATAAACATTGACATACCCGGCTTGTAATTTACATGTTGTTATCGAGCTTTATATTCCCCCTTATAATTTGGAGTTTCATACTTTTGTTTTCTCTGCCCGACCTCAAGTCAAGCGAATAATGGTCCAGAATTCATAAGTATGGAGTTTCGAATGATTATAATATATTAAGCAGAAAGGAACGGTAATAGCACGAATTATTTTGGCAAATTACCAGAATCACTGAGAATATAACTATCAAGAATATATTTTCTTGATATGTTTAGAGGTTGAATAGAATGAAAGAGTTATGTAACATAACACATGATGATGATATGATCTACTGTGAACCATCATCACGTTTCATTAGAAACTCAGCATGACTTAATGTAATATATTCACATTGGCTGAGCGCCATTATATTATACTAACTCATGCTTCAATTCCCTACACTTCTCCAGAATTCATTCATAATTTATACTTAGATTTTTACTAAAGTTTCCAATATAATGGAATACAGAAAACACGAAGAGGTAGATAATTTCGGACAAGAATATTTATGAAAATATCCTCAGAAATATCGAAGATATTTATGATGATATTTTGGAATTTCTAAGTTCGAAATTTGATGAAGAAAAATTTTCCGCAAGATTTTAACATGAATACGGAGCAAGATATTTTCTAAAGATTTCATCAGAAACAGAATAATCAGGATTCTTGATGTACAAGTTTAGCTCTTGTGATTTATCCACAGTCTCCTTCATAATTTCGCATAAATTCGCTTTTTGGTACTAAATTTTCTATCCAGCATTTCCAACACTCTATTCTTTATCATCATACTTTCGACGGTTAAGGTCGTTTACAGTTGTCTACAGTTTCTGCTGCTTCATTCAGCTTTTTCAACATTTCGAGTAGTAATTCGCAGACTAGGTGCTTTTCAGAATTTCCAAATGGAAAATCTTAATTTCAAGAGATAAATGTTATATGTATACGTTTAACTGTTGATGTAGAGACACTGCGAGATTCAAAATACTGATTGCTATTTCCCAGTAATTGGTATGGTAATTCTCGTTATCAGATGCAGATGAGTAGATGATATGGTTTCAATGAATATAATAACTTTTCAGAAAGTCAAAGATTAACGAAGTTGTTGGTAATTTTAATGTTAATGTGGTGGGATATAAATGGTTCTCCAGTAACAATAAAAGAGCACGCATATATATCAAGGTTATAATAAGGTTGTTTCGAACGAAAAGTCAAAGTTAACTTGCTGGAGCTGTGACAAAATTGGCTAATTTGAAAAGGGATTGCAAAGTTATTTTTGGTAATAACAACTCCCAAAGGGTTAGCACAGATACGTTTTAAACATTTACTCATGTTCCAAGTGTTTTCAGGTCCATAACTATATGCATCAATCTTTTCTTCCGTAGATGAAGTGCGGTTGGTTCATCCTCTCAATTGAAGTGTTTTCAAGAATTATGAAATGTTTGAATGCAGATTGGAATTGTCGAGATACAAATGAGGTTTAAGATGAAATCAAGTGGCAGACTTGAAGTTTAGTTTCATATGTTATAATCAATATTTTAATTCATTTTAATTGTCCAATGTTTTCTTCATTATGCCACTTGTTGGATTCTGATAAGTCAAAATCCAAATATGAAATCGAATAAAAATGGTTATTCTGTGGTGAACGGATTCGTATATCTGTGGATGTAAGTAGGATAGTAAATGACTATTGAATTGGATTTGAAAGAATGTACAGTGTACTTATTAATGTGAAATCTGAATATTTCTCGGGTATTACCTACCCGTTAAAATATTTTCACCATTAACAGTTTGTATAAAAGAATTTTTAATTACAATCTTTATGAAAATATAGTTACATATATATTTTCTTCAGATGTAATCATGGATTTAATGAGTTAATATGATATTAATCTCATTTGATTTACCGTCAAAACTAGAATACATAATCTCTAAAACATTAGAGATTACATAATCGTCATGAAGAATGAAGATAATTGATGTAGAACGATACGTAGAGCGATGATTATACTCGAGGTACAGAATGAGATGTTGAGGCATGGATTGTTGATGGTACTGGTGCTGTTACTGATGGTACTGTTGGTGTCGGTGATGTTGTTGAAGCTGATAAATTTTGCACCATATTCTCCAAATTGATTACTCGGGCGCGAAGTTCGTTGACTTCTTCTTTTATTCCAGGATGATTGTAGGTAAGAACGAGCGAATGAATAAGGTTCAGAATTTGAGATAGTATATAATCATGACGACATATTCAGGAAATGAGGGTGAAAATTGTATTTCGGACTGGTTCACCGGTAAGTGCTTCAGGTTCTTCGCCAATAGGTGAATTCGGTTGGTGGAAAGGATTGCCTTCTTCGCGTCTTCATTGATTAAGTCGACTACGAATCCCTCATATGAATTGGGGATGGATGATTGGTTGGTTCATTCTGGTGTCACTGCTTTCGGAGCTTCGGTTAAATTCCATACCAGAATAGCTGTCGGAATCCAAGAAATTCGAACTGGTTAAGGGATTCATTTCATACGATCAGATGAAGAATTTTCGATAAGAATTAGATTATAGGATGTAGATTAGTACCCTGCAATACATAATTTACATATGCATATATAATGCTAAAATCCCATAAGTTACGGAGGAATCTACGAAAGTTGTCAGGCAAAGTCTACAGTAACAAATACGCTAAGATACGAATTAGCAGAGACGCTAAGATATGAATTTTGTCTATACACTATTCATGCAGTCAATGCAGTAAAACGTGTCTAGACTAAGAATGATAAGCAGGTAATTTCCTAAGGATGATAAGCAGTTAATTTTTGACACAAAATGATAAGCAAAACTTTTGACATGCAGACACGGTCGAAGTCCAGACTCACTAATGCATCTAAACAACTATCAGTTAGACACACTAATGCAAGACCTGGTTCGCTAAGACCATCGCTCTGATACCAACTGAAATGACCCGTCCTAATCCATCTGGACGAAGTCCATATCGATTAAAAATGACTCACAATAATTGGTTACATCGCGAGGTTCGTGACCTCTATATGATACATTTTACAAATATTGCATTCGTTTTTAAGAGACAAACTTTCTTTACATTGAAAGTTGACGGCAAGCATACCATTTCATAATACCTCCAACTATAATTGACTTAATAATAATCTTGATGAACTCGATGACTTGAATGCAACGTCTTTTGAAATATGTCATGAATGACTCCAAGTAATATCTCTAATATGAGCAAATGCACAGCGGAAGATTTCTTTCATACCTGAGAATAAACATTCCTTCAAGTGTCAACCAAAAGGTTGGTGAGTTCATAGGTTTATCATAAAACAATAAAATTCATCATTTTGATAAACCACAAGATTTAAATGCTGCATGGTACAAATGGGCCCGAATCCTATACCCACCTGTAATGTACATGCGATATCTTTTAAATACAGTACACATTTCTCGTGTACGAAATCATCTTTCATAAATCTTAGTAACCGTACACATATCTCGTGCACAAAAATAACATACACATAACCTGTGTATAAAATCATTCTCTTGATACATAACATTCACTTTTCATTTCTTTCATAGCTTAGCTTGGTAACCGACCTTAACATATAATGCGCATCAATAATATCCCCAAAATAGAACATCTCGTTTGTATAATAATCATATAAACTTTGAAGTACTAAACACCACGCCCACTAGCCCTTCCGTCTAGTGAACATTCTGGGTGGGGGTGTTAAACCCGGTAGCTACCTTTAGGATTCGCGTCAATTAGGCGTGCACTAATTCTCAAAATTAGTGATGTTCCCTAATTCTTAGGTTACCAAGCAATAATAATCAGGGGAAAAATATTCATATCAATTGTGGCAATTATCACGTCCACATAATTCAATGGTGGAAATTATCACGTCCACATAATTCATTCAAGGAATGTTTTGTTTGTGTCTATCTCGTCAAACATTTATAAAAGCATTTCATGTATTCACAGTTCAAAGTGTATTTCAAAAGCATTTAATAAAGCAGTTGTAAAAGTAGCGCATGTATTCTCAGTCCCAAAAATGTAAAGAGTAAAAGGGAATCAAATGAACTCACGCATATAAATATTGTAAAACAGTTAATAAAGCATTTGCATGTATTATCAGCCCAAAAATGTAATGAGTAAAAAGGGAGCAAATGAATTCACCTAATGTATTTTTAGTAAAAATATATATGACTATATTGAACATGCAGGGTTGGCCTCGGATTCACGAACCTATAGCATTCATATATTAACACGTATAATATTAATCAACTAAGTTTATAATGTATTAAGATTAATTTTTACATATATAATCATATTACTTTCTATATTGTATAATATATTTACATATTATGTATCACTTAATAAAAATAATATTTTGTTTAAAAATATAAAACTATGTAATATTAGTATAGATATGTGGTAATTATATTTTAGATAAATAATATTTGTTGTAATAATAATAATAATAATAATAATAATAATAATAATAATAATAATAATAATAATAATAATAGTAATGATAATGATAATGATGATAATAATAATAATAATAATAATAATAATAATAATAATAATAATAATAATAATAATAATAATAATAATAATAATAATAATAATAATAATAATAATAATAAGTAAACTACCTCAAAGAAGTAGCTCTTAAAAATAATGCCCAAGTTCGAGTTTGAACCCGCGACGTCCCGCTAACCCAATAACATCCTTAACCGTTCCTCTGTTGCTTACTTTCTATTTTAATTTACATCTTAAATTCTGATATCTTATAAATTCGTCCCAACAGAAATTCCAATAATATAACAAATTCTACGGCCCAATTCATAAACCGGGTTTCTTTTGGCTCAGTAACACGACCCATTTATTGAAATTCTGATTACATTATTAGAAACCTAATTAGCAACCCAGCACTCTATTGTTTTTTAAAAAAAAATATGTCCTTGACTAGGATCGAACCCCAGACCACTAGGTTATCAACACACCTCGTAAACCATCCAAGCTAACTTTCCTTTCTGTAATAACTAGGGGATTAAACTGTTTTAACTTGATTGTCTGTTTTCTTCATCTTTATAACATCATCACCTTCTTAACTAGTATCATCATAATTCATGTAGTCTTCATTTCACGATCACTATCATCAATATCATAAATCACGATTAACATCTTATCCTAATCCCTACTCATTATCTTCATCAATATCCTTATAACATCTAACATCATCTTAATCATTATCATCACTATATATCTCGCTAGTGTAACATTACCAAATCATCGATCATCATGATTATCATAAACATTATCATTATCAATGTACTCGTTTAATTATGTACATCATCATCATTCTGCTGCAGAGGTGGAAACAGATATGAAAAGGTAGGGATTCAGCAGCATGCGAGCAACCAGTATTATGTACAAGCCCACAACAGCTAGACCCAATAGCCTAAATGACTTCTTGGCCTAACAAAATAATTTCATGGGTCTTTCCCCTTTGATTCGGTAACATGGATTAACAGCTAAAAATTTTGTGGGGTTCGACTTTTTAGAAGGAGACAATAACATCAAACTTTAATTATTCAATGCTTTATCACCAAATCATTATCATCTCCATCATTATTTGATGATCAACATCATCATGAAAGTTCTCATTATTATCGAATTACGCTGCATCATCATCATTATTACTCGCGTATACAAACAACAGAATTGGATGCCATGTTAGTCGAATTATTTTAATCACAAGTTGCACTTTAGGATGATTGAAGTGGGAGTGGGTTTCAATAAAGACTTTACCTACTAAATAAAAAAAACTCGCACGTCCCTTTTATTGACACCAATTTGGTCGGCCATGAGCTGTGTGTTGCCCCACCCTATGTATTCATTCGATTGGTAATTTGATAAAGCATTTAACAGGAAAAAGGCAAGTGGTAGTAGTTGTATATGCCCCCTGTTAACATTATAATATTCGTTCCTTTTATAACCATCAACATCTTCTTTATTCATTGAGTTTAGAGAAGAAAGAAAAAAAAATAAAAAATAAATAAGGTGTAGTTGTTAATGAGTGACGTTTGTGGTGGTTAAAGACTGAAGATGATGATGAGATGGCGACGGTTTGTTATTTGGTTTAAATAATAAAAGGGTAGCAGTGATTACCTTGATGGTCCATGTTGGTGTTTGAAACGGATTTAATGGTGGATGAAGTAGTGAAGGTACGGTGGTCATGATGGAGTTGAGGTGGTGATGAAGGTTGAGTTTGTAGTAGTGACTTGTGGTTCGTTTAAATCGAAACAGAAAGGATGGTAATAGTAGTCGAGCAAGAGAGGAGAGGAAGAAGTGGTTTAGTGGTAATTGCAAAACAAAAGATAGAGGTGTTGTATGTGTTTTTCCCATATGCCATGTATATGTATGTCGTGTATTAAATCTATTAACAGGGAAATGGTAAACGATGGTGGAGTGGTGGGCTTCTCTGACATTAGTAATAACGAAAGCAAGTGAGTTTGATGATGGTTTATGATGGTGAGTTCTTGGTTGTCTAATGGTGATGGATGATTACCGAATCATAAACAAAGCATAGAACGTAAGTGGTGCTCGGGAGAGTGTGTTCATTAGATAGAAAAAGGAAATAGAGAAGAAGGAGAAGAGTGATACTTAGATATTTTTCTCATGTGTTCCATGTATATGTGTGTACATAATATGAGGGAAAAATTTGATAATTGAGTTAGTTAATGAGTGGATATCACATTCAAGAAATATGTCAAAGTAACAAACAAATTCCATTTTATCTTTATGGACACTAAATCACGGGAAATCAGGAAAGTGAAAAATAATCTGATTGTGATGCGTAACAACTGGTTCCTTTTATTTATTATAGTTAATATTAAGAATAAGAAATTCATAAATATATTAATAATAATAATACTATTAGTATTATTGATAATAACTATCACAATAATGATATTAATAACAATAATGAATGTAATAATAATAACCATATAATGATTATAATTAAACTTGTAATTACATTTAATATATTTATATTACAATTTTTATATCATATATCATATGAATACATCTATTGAATTTTTAATATTTATACGTTTTATTAATATTCCAATATAATAGTTATTAATATAAATCCTTTATAGTTATATAGTTTTATAATAATTTCATATATCTATTTATAATAACTTAATTATTTTGTTTATTACTTTATACTTTTAAATCCAATTGATAAATGGTTATTTTATTTATTCAAAAATATTACATATACTTATATTTATATGTATATATATTTATATTTTTATTTACACACAATTATTCGTGAATCATCAGGAATAGTCAGGTCAAATGATCTCATTAAAATAGTTCAAAATTTTGAGACTCAACATTACAGACTTTGCTTATCGTGTCGAAATCATATAAAGTTTAAGTTTAAATTTGGTCGGAAATTCCCGGATCGTCACAAAAAATCATTTAATGTAAAACGTTGATTTACATATCTTGTCAATATCCAACATCTAAGTTACTTACCCTACACATTCTTACTTTTTCATTTAAATAAAATGATAGTTAAAATAGTTATCTTATCAAAGTCACGAGGAAAATGTTGTAAAGCATGAATTGGAAATCAAACAGGAATGTCCACTAATATTTATCTAGTACTCGATAATTGGCATTTTGTTCTCACTTGTAAATCACTTTACCATTTATTCCGAATACCGTTAAAAATGAAATGATCTCTTAAATCACAGTGGACCTCACAACAGAGACCCGTAATCATAATACAATGTAACAGATAACTCAATCATTTGATATTATCTTTTAATTCTGTCGATAAATATATTAAACATATATTGAAACAATTACGTTTATGTAAAGTATTATACATCTAATACTTTGTTTAATGTTTTCAATTAATATAACTATATATTATATATACATATCTATATACACATAAATATTCATGAATCATCGAGAACAGTCAAAGGGTAAATGAATATATGAACACAGTTTAAAATTCTTGATATTTAACTTAACAAACTTTGTTTATCGTGTCGGAATAATATAAAGATGAAGTTTAAATTTGGTCAGAAATTTCCGGGTTGTCACATCTTCCAATTAACTATCTCGTCCATCGTGACAAAGACATAACCTGACTGGGATCGAGAATCATCTCGATCAGTTTGGAAACTAGCATATGTATTATGGTTAATACTTAACTCCTTTTCCAAACCATCATAAACCATGAACATATCTTTAGTACTTTGCAAATGCTTAAGAATATTCTTAACAACAATCCAATGTTCTTAACCTAGATTTTGTTGATAACGACTCATCAAACTAAAAAATAACGAGACATCATTTTAGTACATAACATGGCATACATAATGGATCCTATAGCCGAAACATATGAGATACATTTTGTTCATCTTATCTCATCATGTGTGATAAGACTTTAAGACTTGCTCAAGGTTATGCCCTTTTGCACAGGCAATGCTTCAAGGTTGGAGTAATGCATGCTAAATCTCTGCAAGATAAGATATGTACATTAATTCAAATCAATAGGCCATTTGAATCTATTTCTATAGATCATGATTCCAAGTATATAAGTAGCTTCTCCAAGATCATTTATGAAAAACGTTTTCAAGCCAAGATTTGACATCTTGCAAGTTGAAATGTTATTTCTAATAAGTAGTATGTCATCAACATACAAGATCAAGAAGACTACTTTGCTCCCACTAGATTTAATTTAAACACAGAGCTCATCTTGTTTTTGAGAAAAACCAAACTCTTTGATATCCTTATCAAACCAAAGATTCTAACTCCTGAATGCTTGATTTAATCCATAAATGGATTTTAAAAGCTTGCATACTTTATTAGGATGCTTAGGATATACAAACCCTTTCGGCTGAACCATATATACGTCCTCGCTTAGGTCTCCATTTAGAAAAGCGATTATGATATCCATTTACCATACTTCATAATCATGAAAAGTAGCTATGACAATAAGTATCCTAATGTATAAAACTCGCGATCAGTGGAAAAGTTTCATCATAACCTTTTGCCACGAATTGAGCTTTAAAAGTGTTTACATTACCATCCATGCTAGTCTTCTCTTTGAAGACTCATTTACACCCCAATTGTCTTATAATTGGGTGGAAGATCAATGATTATCTGTCATGGACTGCATATTTGCATTCATAGTATCTCACCATTTTTGAGATTCGAGATCTTATATGGCCTTACGATAGCTAGAGGTTTCATAATCCTCTAGGTGAGGTTCATCTGAATTAATCAGATGATCAAACCTCTTATGCCGATAAGGAGTTCTTACAAGACCTATGAAGTTCAAGTGCAACACGTTCTGACTCATCAACAATGCACTTAGATTCAACGTGTGGATTACTAGTGCTTATAGAAGGTATATTACTTTGTGGTTCTTGAATTTCTTCAAGATCTACTTTACTCCTACTAAATTCTTATAAGAGAAGATATCCTTTTTTTTTAAGAATTCAGTAGACCGAGCATAAAACACATTGTTTTAGCTTCCTAGTAGAAGTAGTAACCTATTGTTTCCTTTGGGTATTCCATAAAGTGAAATTTAATACTTCAGGGTTTTAATTTATTTGAAGTGCATTGCTTCACATACACTTCAAAAACCTCATAATTTCAAATAAGACAACTTGGGAATCTTCCCATGCCATAACTCATATGGTATCTTTTCTACCTTCTTGGTTGGAACCATATTGAGTATGCGTGCAGCAGACTCTAATGCATAACCCCAAAAAGATGGTGGTAGAGTAGTCAGACTCATCATAGATAAAACCATATCAAGCAAAGTTCGATTCCTCCATTCAGACTCACCATTGAGTAGTGGTGTGTGAGGCGGAGTGACTTGTAAGACAATCCCACAATTCTACAGGTGGTCCAAAAACTCTTGACTCATATACTCACTTCTTCCATCAGAGTGAAGTGATTTAATGGTCTTTATAAACTAATTATTTACTTCATTTTGAAAGAATTGAAACCTTTCAAAAACTCCATGTTTATGTTTCAGCAAGTAAACATAACCATATCTACTATAACCATCAGTTATTGTAATGACGTAAGATTCACCATATCTAGACATTGTTCTAAAAGGGCCACATACATCAATATGTATTATTCCTAAAAGATATGTAGCTCTTTTACCTAAATCGAAGAAATGAGCCTTTGTCATCCTTTCACATAAACATTACTCACATACATCAAATGAATCAAAGCCATTTGATTCCAAAAGTCCATAAGAATGGAGTTTTGAAATGAGTTGTTTATATGACCAAGATGACAATGTCATAGATAGGTCTTATTCAAGCGTTGCTTGAATCGCTTAGCGATACAGGTATACATAGAATTCTCATTTGAAATCACACCATGCATATCAATTTCAAAAATACCATCACTTGGATAGGCATTAAGATAAAAAATATTATCCTTAGAAATTGAAATATCAAAGTGCGTACTTATGGCTTCAACCAAAGCTTGATTCTCATTGCCCACTCTCAAATCTAGTGTGCCTTTCTTCAGTCTATTACTTATTCTCATTCCTTTCATATTGTTATAGGTGTGAAGGCCACAACTGGTTAACAAAGATTCAGGAATCACTAGAAAAAGTATATAACTTTATATGAAATATACCTGAGTTTGCTAGTCTTACCAGCATTGCCTTTTCTCAGCTCATATTGGTAGATAGGACAACTTCCTTCTCCAATTGTCAATCTTTCCACGATGGAAACATTTTTGCATTTTTTGTTGGGATTTCCTTCTTGGAAGGTGGAATTATTTTCCTGAAAAATGATTTATCATTTCCTTCCACAAAGTATTTGGCTTATTCTTTTTTACCCTTTCATCCTACTTCTCCTACTCATCGAACAACTTACGATAAGCATTTTGCTGAGCAGCAGAAGCTACGCAAACAACAGGATCGGATAAGGGTTCTAATTTTGTTCAACTTCCATTCATGCTTGAGTGTAATTCCCTGGTTGTTGTGCCAGTATAGGAAGTTTGAACATTGAGTTTATCCTTCTCCAACAAAGAAGGAAGTGTGTTTTAGTATACGTTTTGATTATTTGACATCTACAACAGATATAAGATTCAATTTAGTATTTTCGATATTGAGCTTTAATAAATTAACTACCCAAGTTTTTATAATATTTTTAAAAAACAATTAATTTAGGAAAGCCTAAGATCCACATAGAGGTTACATAGCCACATCTGTTGATCAGCTAGCAGTTATGGAGTCTATTGATAGGTAGCGGGTACCAATTGCATTACAAGTACAATCCTTAGATCTTTATGGGACCTAGAGAAATATGTAGTCCAACAAACCACTATTATCTAATGACATGTTTGTCCCATCCTTGCCTCGAACTCAGGTCTCACCATGAATACGATTAAGTCGTCCAATTTGGAAACAGTGGAAATTCACGCTAGTCTCACTAGATCGAAAAATCCACCTCGTGGCTATAATTCAGCCTAGTCTCACTAGATCAAAAAAATAACGAGGAGTGTTTGCAAGCTCATTGGATGGCATGACTTAAATTTGACGGGTATTTTAGAAAACGTTCGTGTCAACGAATAATGCATGCACACAAGATTCGCTACACTATTAGTTAAAAAACATTTTAACCAACTATATATATGTCAATCGTGTTTATGCGTCTAGTTTGTTATATTATTTTATATATAAAAATAACAAATACACATTGTGTATCGTTTTAAAACAGTTTTAAAAGATGTCGCCCATATATATTATTTGAGTTTTAAAAAACATTTAACTTTAAACTCGTTAGAGTTTAACTTTTTTAAAATCATCAATTTTAATCTTCAAACTCGTTACTGGTTTTATTTGATGTTTTCATCAAAAATATTTAGCATATATTATAATCAACAATTAAATATAAATGCATAAAATAAAACACAACCATATCATGCATCACACACACATAGCCTAGCCCAAAAATCCTATGCTTGATCCCATGATCCGACATGGGATCAAGAGGTCAAACTAAGGGTAATATCGTAGCTCCCACTTAATTCAAGAATCAAATAAAAACTTGACAAACGCCATCGTTGTCAACTTGACCTGTTCGCCATCTTCTAAGTTAAACTTCACGTTGCATCTTTATCTTTAATCTTCATCTTATTACATTTATTTAGAATTGAAAAATACAACTAATCTAATACTTTTACAATTTAGAATAAACATAAATACAATACTATGAAATTGAAAATAAATAAAATATAACTTTGGCTTCAAAATGGCCTTTCTAATAAAATAAATAATCAACATGACATAATATTGCCGTAATCAACAATTATAACAATCATACATAGGTCGGGGAATTATGAGTTATGTGCGGAATCACAATTTTAATAACTACATTATTAAAACCTATATATGGCTTGTCCATGGTTACAATGCATGTGTATAACCATGTAATACAACAATCAACAATTATAATAAATACTCAAGCCATGACAATTAAATCTACAATTTAAAATAGTGATATTCTTTCAATCATATTTGTGCGTCATGAGGTTAAGTCTAAATCAACCACGTTGACTTTAAAAACCAAAAAGGTTTCAATTTTCACCAATACACCACAAAGCTAGATCTAAAGAATAAACAACCGACAATTAAAACGGTGTAAAAGCGGCTCTGATACCACTAATGGAAAACCGTGTGTACTTTTAAATTTTATAAACGCAGCGGAACATGAAAAATAAACATCTTTTATTAACTTTAAAATAAACATCATTTATTTTATTATAAACTTTCAAGTAAAACATTCACATGATTAGCGATCCTAGCAAGATCCAATTACACCACTAATAATTGTCAAATAATAAATTCACAAAGAGAAGCTTAGATGTACCTTTAGCGAGCGATGGAAGAACGGTATGAAGAACTCTCCATGTCTAGGTTGAAACATATATTCAAAGTGTATGAATATCTCTATGGTTGATCCATACAGCACGTCGAACAACACCAGTAGGATGTTAGTCCGTATAACCCGAAAACAATATCATATATTGTTTCAATATTGAAAAGCAAATCCAGAAAGTCTTAAATTTCTTTTTTTTCTCTACGGCAGAAACAAAAAATATATGTACCTCTATTTTCCTTTCTTGGTCATAGACCACAAATAATAATAAAACCCTTTTGAGTTATTTTAAGGCTAAATGGATATGTGCAACTTACATAGATTCATCAATTGATATAAGATGATATATAGACCAACCACCCTTTTGTAAATTTGTTTTGTGTTAATTTCAACAAAAACTCACGGGCATAAAACTATTTTAATAATCTTTTTGATTGTGTTGCGTTTTTAAATATTGCAGCCAACAACTCCAATTTACATCCATGAGATCTATTACAATCTTTTAAGATATCAAATCTTATAATTTAATATTTTAAATCATAATTGTCCAAAAATATATTACACCATGTGATCTTTAACAATCTTTTAAGATAATAAAGAAACAAGGAAAATATTTTTTTACTTAGCCAACAAGTACACTCATTAAATATATATTAACTAAATTAAAATATATTTAATAAATAGAACTCTTATTATTCAATTTAATTAAATCATATTTAATTAAATTATGTTTTCTCAAACTATAAGTTATAATTATATATCAACAATATATAATAATTGGTGTCTAAATGCTAAAGTGTGTGACTCCATAGGCCTGTATGCATGTGGTAGTATAGATTTGTGTTATGACGTGCACACTAATTCTTACATCTTTCTATAACATTGGATATAAAGTGAAACATAAGAAAGATGTGTTTGACATCACATATAACTCCTGCTTCATTTGTTAACATAATAGAATCAGTATTATGATAATATATATTCATAAAATTTTCAATATTGAGGTTTATTCAAGACTTATCTAAAATTGCTTCCCGTTGACTAAATTGATTCCTAAAAACGTGAAGTATAATTGGGGAAGTGAATAAGATATTATGTTTTGAATCTTAAAAGAGAAGTTAAGTAGTGCTCCGGTGTTGGTTTTGCTGGAAGGGATCGAAGATATATCGGTTTATTGTGATGCTTACTTGAACGGTCTCGGGTATGTCCTAATGTAACGTGGTCAAGTGATAGCCTACGCATAAAGACAATTAAAGGAACATGAGAAGAATTACCCCACCCACGATCTTGAGTTCACGGCGGTTGTTCACACATTGAAGATTTTGTGCCATTATTTGTACAGTGTCAAGTCTACGATATATACCGACCATAAGAGTTTGAAATATTTCTTCAATCAAAGATATTTGAATAACGGTCAACGTAGATGGTTAGACCTTTTGAAGGACTATGATTGCGAGATACTTTGCCATCCGGGTAAAGCTAATGTGGTGGCGGATGCTTTGAGTCGAAAGAATAGGAGTCTGAGTATTCGGGTTGAATCTTTGTGGATGATAATTACTAATAATATGATTCGGAAAATTTGGGAAGCACAAGCTCAAACCCTTTATTCAAGTGAATCGAGAAAGAATGAAGGCATGGAAGGTCAATGTGAATTTCTTGAGGAGACTGAAGATGAGTTATTGACTAGGTACAGGAGAGTATGGATTCCGCATGAGAGCGAAATTAAGCAACTTTTTCTTTATGAAGCTCATAAGTCCAAATACTCAATTCATCCTGGTGCTACTAAAATGTATCATGATCTTAAGGAAGGGTATTGGTGGCCCGGTATGGAACGGGATATTGCTAAATATGTGGAAATTTTCCTTACTAGTTTGCAAGTGAAGGCCGAGTATCAAAAGCCGTATGGCATGTTGCAACCATTGGAAATTTCTAAATGGAAGTGATTCCTATTCGAGAGACATCTTCGTCGAAGTCTTTAGATAAGATATTCATTAAAGAAGTAATTTCCAGGCATGGTGTACCGATGCATATTATTTAGGATAGATACGCCCGTTTTATGTCTCGATATAGGAACAAGTTTCATGAAGATATGGGCACACAATTGAAGTTGAGCACCACTTAACATCTTTAAACGGATGGTCAAAGTGAACGGACTATTCAAACCTTGGATGACATGTTGCATGCATGCATAATTGACTTTGGCGATAATTGGGATGAACATCTACCATTGATGAAGTTCTCGTACAATAATAGTTATCATGCTAGTTTTAGAATGCCACCTTATGAGATACTATATGGTAGAAAGTGTCGAACCCCGATTTATTGGGGTCAAGTCGGGCATAAGGAAATTAGAAGCACTAATGTGGTCTTGGAAACAAATAAAAAGATTGAAAAGATCTGTGCGCGACTTAAGGCGGTGTAAGATAGATAAAATTCGTATGATGATAAACGTAGAAGACCGATTGAATTTTAAGAGGGTGATATGGTGCTGCTTAAAGTTTCGCCATGGAAGGGTATAGTTCGGTTCCAGAAAAGAGGAAAGCTTGCTCCTCAGTTCATTCGGCCATTTAAAATATTGGCTCGTGTTGGAGAAGTCGCTTATAGATTGGAGTTACCCGAAGATCTTTCGATGTGACGATCGCTCCAAATCCATATGGACGAACACGTCATTCATTGATTTCATTGTGAGGTATTTGACCTCTATATGATACGTTTTGTAAACATTGCATTCTTTTCAAAAGGTACACAATAAATGAATATCAATTTCTAAGGTTTTCAACGTTTGATGATTTCTACATATAGACAATCACCATAAATAATAGTTTACCATAATACATCCGTTGACAATGAAGTCAAAATAAGATACACGGTGATGATTTTGTGAATGCAAAGTTTTCTTGAATAAACCATGTATGACTCCATGCACATAGCTTGTATCACATATAAGCAAACAGTGAAAGACTTCTAGAAACCTGAGAATAAACATGCTTAAAAGTGTCAACACAAAGGTTGGTGAGTTCATAGTTTTAATGTTGCGCATAATCTGTATATAAAGGTGAATCACAAGATTTCAGTTGTTTCATCCAGAAACGTTTATCAAAATATTCTACAAGATTGAGCACCCTGGTAACTAAACTTTAACGTCTATATAATAAGTACCCCTGTTTTAACATACATGCAACCAACATGTACAATACACGCAAACCAACGTGTACTAAACTCAAATAGCATACGTCTGTTTAATAGTTCAGGCTAGGGTTTCTATACCTGGAACAGACGAGGATGTCAAGCCCTATGGATCCATATACAACTACTCGCGCCTACCAGTTCTTATAACTGGCACTTACTAGTTATCAAAGCTAAGGGTTTTTCGGTTCAAACTCAGTGTAGAATTTAGTATGTAATTGTATCCATTACGTTTAAAATAAAGTGCATGTATTCTCAGCCCAAAATATAGATTGCAAAAGCAATTAAAAAGGGAGAAAATGAAACTCACCTTAGCAGCATATAAGGCCATTCATCAAAAAGTGACCGTAACTCGGAATGCAAGATTAACCGTAGATCTCAACCTAGAGAACATATGTTGGTCAATACATGTCTAATAAACTAGGTTGGGTTATAGTGTATCACAATCCTAATGCTCGAGATCGACATACAAAAGTTATCAAAAGTCATTTCAAAAAGTCAATTTTGACAATTGTTCAACAAAACGAGACGTGCCTTATATAAGGATTCATTTACTTGGCTAGTAGTATTTTATCAATCTCATAAATAGGTTGTTTAAATATTAATTGCAGATTCAAAAGCAATTCCAATTAACGTCAATTATAATTCAGTTGACCATATCTTTTGATTCGTTCATCGAAATTACGCGATTTCTAAATGAAAAGTTATTGATTTTTCGCCAGCTTTCCGGAAACATGTATATCATATACCTTTTACCAGTAATATATGTATTTAATTCGTGATTCATTATAAACTGTTTAACGACGAAATTTAGCATACAAGCATGTATAAATATATACTCGAGCACTAGACATGTATACACTATTAATATATAAAAGATAAGATATGAATGCTCACGTATCAATATTGAGATTCAATATTGCAGGAAAGTACGTAGACGCAACAGAGATGATAAATACTAGGTTCGACTTGCGAACAATACCCATGAACATTACCCATAACCTCCATAGCTATAACCCATAATTTCCTTAGTTCTATCCCGTTTGAAGCTTGTTTTGAAAGTGACACGCTCATGACCTCGTCGTAATATTTTATGTATAATATTACTAAAAATATTAAGATTAATAATAATAATAATAATCTTAATAATATAATAATAATAATAATAATAATAATTATAATAATAATTATAATAATAATAATAATAATAATAATAATAATAATAATAATAATAATAATAATAATAATAATAATTATAATAAATAAATACTTATGGAGTAATATGTGTAAAAAAACATGCGCAAGAAACCTGGTATTTATAGCCATAATTCCTGATTCTGATGCCCATGCGAGTGCATGGGATTTTAGTGCAAATCTCATGCACTTGCATGAGCTCATGCACTCGCATGGGTTTTATGCCTACATAATTAAATATAATATATATATTATATATAATTTAAATAATTAATTATATATTATATTAAATTCATGTGCATAGTTGACTTGTAATTTTTGTTCCGATGACTCGTACATTGTCACTCGACTTATGTCCCGGTTCCGGTTTCTCGAATGCATTTTCGTACGCTTAGAAAACTCGCAATTTACGTTTTGTGATTCGTACCTTTGTCAAAATATAGTCTTAAATTATCAATAAACTATATCATTCAAAGTGTATCTTAAACTTTCGAGTGTTTTGGTCATTTACTTCTATAAATCATTATCTCGCTATTTGTTGATATATATATAATAACAAATCGTTTTATGACCAAGTTAATATATATTTTCAACATTCATAAACACGTTTTAAATATACGTCGCAAGTTATTTATTCAATTATTATTCCAACTTATCATATATATTCAAATAAATATTTAAACCAATAAGTTTAATGTACGATATTAAACAATTAATACATTGTTATGTTTTCAAGTTATAGTATATATATGTATATATATATATATATATATATATATATATATATATATAAATATATATATATATATATATATATATATATACATATAATTGTTCGCGAATCGTCGAGAAAAACCGAAAGGTATTTGAATAGTTCAAAAATTTTGAGATTCAGTTTTACAGACTTTGCTTATCGTGTCGGAAATGTTAATCATACAAAGATTAAGTTTAAATTTGGTCAAAAATTTCCGGGTCATCACAGTACGTACCCGTTAAAGAAATTTCGTCCCGAAATTTGAGTGAGGTCGTCATGACTAACAATAAAAATGTTTTCATGCCGTATATGTGTTGATAAATAGAGTTTTATCATCGTTAAATAATATGGATAAAATAATCCGATTATTCGAAGCGTATGAGAGAAGTTATCGTAAAAGAGTGAAATGAAGAATAGAGATTCGTCTTAACTCTTGACGTATTAACGATTGATTTCCGTAATTTAAGGAATAGAAAATCTTCATAATCTAAATAAGATTTGATTTTTCGGAATTTAAGGAAATTAAGATTTCTTTCGATTAAATGCATAATTTGCCTCGATTACTATGTTTGATATTTCGCTATAAATTGACCTCTTCCGTTTCATTATTTTCATCACTCTTACATCTTCTTCCTTATTTCCTATTTTCAAAAGATTGTAAAAATGATTCATCCAGTTCTGATTCTTGATATACTCCTAACTTTCATATATGTCATTCTTCTTTTTCATCTATCACCGGAGGAAGTTATTTTCTTCTACCATTACCTTGGGGTTATAGTGTTTTTCATTCTCCCGTGTCTTTATATTGCTATATGCATTGATATACACGGTTTGTAATTTCTGGGTGGTTGTTGGGTTTTATATCTTCCCTTATATTTTGATGTCTCTGCTTCTGTCTTTTCATAATCATTGACATCCACAGTTAATACTCTCTCCAATTTACTGTGATTTATATATACTCCCATTGATATTTTGAAGCTTCATGCTTTTGTTTTATCTTCTCGACTTTAAATCAAGCGAATAATGGTCCAGAATTCGTAGGTATGAATTTCAGAATGAACATAATTAATGTTCTAAAAAAAATGGTAATAGCACAATCTGACTTGTCAAATTACCAGAATACCTCGAAAAAGACCGAATCATTAAGAAAATATTTTCTTGATAGTTTAGAGGTTAAATAGAATGAAAGAGTTAATTAACATGGTTTATAATGAGGGTATGATCTGTGAACCTTTATCACGTTCCATTAGAAACTCAGCATGACTTATTGTAATATAATCACGTTGATCAAGTGTCATTATATTATACTAACTCATGCTTTAATTCCCAACACCACTTCAAAAATATTCATATTTTAAACTCGAAGGTTTCAGAATTTAGAAACTAAAATAGTTTCTTTTATGATGTTACACAGATATCGCAAGGAGAAAATTGATTTTCGATAAGAATGATTATGGAATTATCTCCAGAAATATGGAGGATATTTATAATGAAAGATACGATGATATCTTAGAATTTCTAATATCAGAGGATGATGAAGAATATTGTCCGCAAGGGTTTAGATTCGGAAGCAAGGTATTCGTTAATGGCTTCAGCAGATACTGAATAATTTGGATTCTTTGAAGGCAGGTTTAGTCTTTGTGATTTATCCACAGCCTCCTTCATACTTTGCTCAATCCGTTTTCCAGTTCCAAACCTTCTCTTTTTCTGAGCTTTACCAACACACTATTCTTTATCATCAAACTTTTAGCTATTAAGGTCGTTTACAATTTTTACTGCTTCATTAGCATTCAAAGTTATCATAACCGAATCGTTGGTTATCAATCTGAGTTGTTTTCAAAAGTTTTAAGGGTTTGCATGAAGATTGTAATTGTCAAGATACATATGATGTTCTAGAATTTTGAACGATACAAATTTTTTTTTTCTGGGTTTATGAATAGAAGTGATGTTCTAGCACAGTTTTGAAGTCAAAGTATAGCATTTGAAAGATGTAAGAATCTAAGAGTGATGTTTTCTGTTAAATCTTGGCTTGGATTCTAATTTTTCAAAATCAGAATATGTAATTGAATTTATATGGAAACGATTGTATATCACTGTGAGCATAGTTAATAATTTTTGAATCAAAGTTGAAGAATGTACAGTATAATATATTAATTGTGAACTTATATATTTCCCGAGTATTACCTACCTGTTAAAGATTTCACAATTAATACTTTGTACAAAAGAAATTTTTTTTTTATTACCGTCTTTATGAAAATATATGTATGTATATTTTCTTCAGATGTAATACAGATTTGATGAGTTAATATCATATTAAGCTCATTTGATTTTTGAATTGAATGAATAATCTCTAAAACAGTAAGGATTACATAATCTTCGCGGAGTATTTCACTAATAAAATCAATACTTCATTATTTATTCTTATTCCTCGGTGAAGGATGTTGATGCTCGTGGAATTCTTATGAACTTCATAAGATATAAATGATGTTTTCTAGAAAGTTTCGAGTACATCGAAGATAAAAGTGTAAAATCAAACATGTAATTGATTAATACACTAAGTTCATTATGAAATGGAATTCATTGAGTTGAAACAGATATTTGTAGTTAACGATGGTTAAGTTGTTAACGAAGGATGTACATCATAACATATTAGTAATATGAATTAACCGAGTAGTATCTACCCCTTAAAATTCACACGTAATAGCTTAGTACGAAAAGATTCATGATGGTTTTAAAATTTATATATATAAAAGATATATATAAATTCTTTAGATGAATTGAGTTATTACTTCATAACTCATTGATACAATATGTAACACCCCAGCTTAACATGACCACAATATTGTCCGCTTTGCCCGCAGGCGCACGGCTTTTTCTTGGCGACCACACACGAGAAGCACTTTCCCAGGAGGTCACCCATCCTGGTAGTGCTCTCGCCCGAGCACGCTTAACTGCAGCGTACTCGCACATCTGCTCTACATGTGGTCCCAAAACGCGTTGTGTCATTTAAGCGTGAGTATTACCTTATAATCCCATGATCACTCATGTTCTTGGGCGATGTGGGATTTGCCTAGGGTGTTACATTCACCCTCCCTTAGGGACTCCTCGTCCTCGATGAGGTTTGCCCCACCACCCCCAACGGCACATGAGTGGCTCTGATACCATTCTGTAACACCCCAGCTTAACATGACCACAATATTGTCCGCTTTGCCCGCAGGCGCACGGCTTTTTCTTGGCGACCACACACGAGAAGCACTTTCCCAGGAGGTCACCCATCCTGGTAGTGCTCTCTCCCGAGCACGCTTAACTGCAGCGTACTCGCACATCTGCTCTGCATGTGGTCCCAAAATGCGTTGTGTCATTTAAGCGTGAGTATTACCTTATAATCCCATGATCACTCATGTTCTTGGGCGATGTGGGATTTGCCTAGGGTGTTACACAATATACTCGTTGTTGACACGTAATGATGTCCACGGTGCTTTCTTGAACTGATGGAGCTTGTGATGTTAGAGGTGCTGCTGATTCTAATGATGTTGACAGCACTGACTGTGCTGGTGAGGCTAAGGGTACTGTTGATGCTGTTGGTAAAAAAAGGCTAGCCTGTATCTTACACCATTCAGATAAGGGTTTCTACTCTATCTGATTTAGGGTTAAGGCTAGAATAGATAATCTCTAAACTTTAGAAATTACATAATCGACGTAGAATGTTTCTCCGATGAAGTTATGAATCCATACTTCATCGTTTGTCGTTGCTGGTACTTCTTGGTACCTATGGTGCGTATGATGTTGATATCCGAGGTACAAATTGTGATGTTGAGGCGTGTGATGCGGATGTGGTTGTTGGTGGTGGTAATGATCCTGTTGGTGTGGATGAAGGTGGTACCGGTTATGCTGCGGGTGCTGCTGCTGGTGTTTGTAACCCTTGCACCATATTCTCCAAAGCCACTACCCGAGCACGAAGCTCGTTGACTTCTTCTATTATACTGGGATGATCGGTGGTTCGAACGATTGGATAAATAAGATTTATAATATGGGATAGTATATAATCATGATGAGATACTCTGGTAATGAGAGAGAAAATAGTATTACGAATAGGTTTGCCGGTAAGTGCTTCAGGTTCTTCGCCAAGAGGTGAATGTGGTGGATGGAAGGGATCACCTTCTTCTTATCTCCAATGATTAAGTAGGCTACGAACCCATCCCCAATTCATCCAGAATAAGTGATGGCTGATTGGTTGATCCATTCCGGTTACACTTTCTTCAGAGTTCAGGTGAATATCCATATCGGAATAGCTGTCGGAATTTAAGGAATTTGAACTAGATACGGGATCCATCTTGTATAATTAGAGAGATGATTTTTGATATGAAATAGATTATAGAATTTGATTGGCGATCTTCAATACATAATTTACATATGTATATATAATACCAAAATCCCGTAAATTACGGAGAAATTTTCGGAAGATGGCAGTCAAAGTTTACTGTAATAGATATGCCAAGATATGAATTTTGTCTATACACTATCTATGCAATCAATGCAATAAGACGCGTTTAGACTTAAGATGATAGACATGTAATTTCTGACAAGAAATGATAAGCAAAACTTTTGACATGCAGACACAGTCGAAGTCCAGACTTACTAATGCATCCTAACAACTATCAGTTAGACACACTTATGCAAGACCTGGTTCACTAGGACCAACGCTCTGATACCAACTATGACGATTGCACCAAATCCATATGGACGAACACGTCATTCATTGATTTCATTGCGAGGTATTTGACCCCTATATGATACGTTTTGTAAACATTGCATTCTTTTCAAAAGGTACATAATAAATGAATATCAATTTCTAAGGTTTTCAACGTTTGATGATTTCTACATATAGACAATCACCATAAATAATAGTTTACCATAATACATCCGTTGACAATGAAGTCAAAATAAGATACACGGTGATGATTTTGTGAATGCAAAGTTTTCTTGAATAAAGCATGTATGACTCCATGCACATAGCTTGTATCACATATAAGCAAACAGCGAAAGACTTCTAGAAACCTGAGAATAAACATGCTTAAAAGTGTCAACACAACGGTTGGTGAGTTTATAGTTTTAATGTTGCGCATAATCTGTATATAAAGGTGAATCACAAGATTTCAGTTGTTTCATCCAGAAATGTTTATCAAAATATTCTACAAGATTGAGCACCCTGGTAACTAAACTTTAACGTCTATATAATAAGTACCCCTGTTTTAACATACATGCAACCATCATGTACAATACACGCAAACCAATGTGTACTAAACTCAAATAGCATACGTCTGTTTAATAGTTCAGGCTAGGGTTTCTATACCTGGAACAGACGGGGATGTCAAGCCCTATGGATCCATATACAACTACTCGCGCCCACCAGTTCTTATAACTGGCAGTTACTAGTTACCAAAGCTAAGGGATTTTCGGTTCAAACTCAGTGTAGAATTTAGTATGTAATTGTATCCATTGTGTTTAAAATAAATTGCATGTATTCTCAGCCCAAAATTTAGATTGCAAAAGCAATTAAAAAGGGAGCAAATGAAATTCACCTTAGCAGCACATAAGGTCATTCATCAAAAAGTGACCGTAACTCGGAATGCAAGATTAACCGTAGATCTCAACCTAGAGAACATATGTTGGTCAATACATGTCTAATAAACTAGGTTGGGTTATAGTGTATCACAATCCTAATGCTCGAGATCGACATACAAAAGTTATCAAAAGTCATTTCAAAAAGTCAATTTTGACAATTGTTCAACAAAACGAGACGTGCCTTATATAAGGATTCATTTACTTGGCTAGTAGTATTTTATCAATCTCATAAATAGGTTGTTTAAATATTAATTGCAGATTCAAAAGCAATTCCAATTAACGTCAATTATAATTCAGTTGACCATATCTTTTGATTCGTTCATCGAAATTACGCGATTTCTAAATGAAAAGTTATTGATTTTTCGCCAGCTTTACGAAAACATGTATATCATATACCTTTTACCAGTAATATATGTATTTAATTTGTGATTCATTATAAACTGTTTAACGACGAAATTTAGCATACAAGCATGTATAAATATATACTCGAGCACTAGACATGTATACACTATTAATATATAAAAGATAAGATATGAATGCTCACGTATCAATATTGAGATTCAATATTGCAGGAAAGTACGTAGACGCAACAGAGATGACAAATACTAGGTTTGACTTGCGAACAATACCCATGAACATTACCCATAACCTCCATAGCTATAACCCATAATTTCCTTAGTTCTATCCCGTTTGAAGCTTGTTTTGAAAGTGACACGCTCATGACCTCGTCGTAATATTTTATGTATAATATTACTAAAAATATTAAGATTAATAATAATAATAATCTTAATAATAATAATATAATAATAATAATAATAATAATAATAATAATAATAATAATAATTATTATTATTATTATTATTATAATAAATAAATACTTATGGAGTAATATGTGAACAAAAACATGCGCAAAAAACCTGGTATTTATAGCCATAATTCCTTATTCTGATGCCCATGCGAGTGCATGAGATTTTAGTGCAAATCTCATGCACTTGCATGGGTTTTATGCCTATTTCCCATGCGATCGCATGGCCGTCAGATCCAGCTCACATATTTTTTGTTTTCTTGTTTGTCGACATAATTAAATATAATATATATAATTTAAATAATTAATTATATATTATATTAAATTTATGTGCATAGTTGACTTGTAATTTTTGTTCCGATGACTCGTACGTTGTCACTCGACTTATGTCCCGGTTTCGGTTTCTCGAACGCATTTTCGTACGCTTAGAAAACTTGCAATTTACGTTTTGTGACTCGTACCTTTGTCAAAATATAGTCTTAAATTATCAATAAACTATATCATTCAAAATGTATCTTAAACTTTCGAGTGTTTTGGTCATTTACTTCTATAAATCATTGTCTCGCTATTTGTTGATATATATATATATATATATATATATATATATATATATATATATATATATATATATATATATATATATATATATATATATATATATATATATATATATATATATATATATATAATAACAAATCGTTTTATGACCAAGTTAATATATATTTTCAACATTCATAAACACGTTTTAAATATACGTCGCAAGTTATTCATACAATTAATATTCCAACTTATCATATATATTCAAATAAATATTTAAACCAATAAGTTTAATGTACGGTATTAAACAATTAATACATTGTTATGTTTTCAAGTTATAGTATATATATATATATACATACATATATATATATATATATATATATATATATATATATATATATATATATATATATATATATATATATATATATATATATATATATATATATATATATATATATATATATATATGTATATATACATATAATTGTTCGCGAATCGTCGAGAACAACCGAAAGATATTTGAATAGTTCAAAAAATTTGAGATTCAGTTTTACAGACTTTGCTTATCGTGTCAGAAATGTTAATCATACAAAGATTAAGTTTAAATTTGGTCAGAAATTTCCGAGTCATCACATCCGAGGATCCATAAAACATTTCATGTTTCCCATCTTCATAAGTGTCTTGCGGATGACTTGATATGGGTACCGTTAGAAGAAATTACTCAAAATGAAAATTTAGAGTATGTTAAAGAATCGTAGAGATATTAGATGAGAGGGTTAAAGTGATGAGAAATACACAAGTCAAGACCTATAAGATGCAATGGCGGCATCGAAAGGGTTCGGAATTTACATGGGAACTCGAGGATTTTGTGAAGGAGTACCTTCCCGCTTGCTACAAAGCTTGGATCGTGAGGGCGTAATCCAGTTCAAATGGGGGAGAATTGTAAGATCACTGCCTGGCCGGTGTGCCATACTACGGGTCGCGCATTAAAATGGTACGACGCGCCGTTGATCTGGCAATCCAGGGCCTGTTTTGTAATTATTGTAAAAATGAGTTGTGAAGCGTAAATCTGCATGTGACGGGTTCAAGAGCCAAGAATGGATCTAGAATTTCATTTCTTTCAGAAGTTCAACCAAATCTTAGAGAGAGAAAGTTATTCTAGTGTGAGAAAGTTTGTTTTGTGGAAGAAGGGGACTTTTCAACCAAAATCAAGAGTTCATCTTTGTGTCCTTTCTACTAGGCTACATCTTGGTGTTGGAGGTAAGCTCAAATCCGAATTTCCTTGTTTAATTTGAGATTCATGATAGGGTTTGAGCTATATGATGAAGATAAATCCATTTATCCTTAAAATTAGGGTTTAATGTAGCAAGTAGTTGTGTTTAGAACCCCTTGTGATTTTTGGGTTGGGTGATGAAGTTGATTATTTGAGTCTTGAAGTTTAGGCATAATCACTAGAACACTTATGTGTTAGTGGTTATTTGTTGTTGGTTAAAATTAGAACTTTACCTTAAAATGGGTCAATTAGGGTTTTGTGACTTTTGTTTGGTAAAATAAGTGCTTTTGTATTTGGATTAATGTTAATTGGTGAATTAAAGACATAATCACTAGCCATTGGTGATTATGGGTTGTTTTAACACGGGTTAGAGTTCTTAAGTCCAAAATGGGTTAATCTTGCAATCCGTCACTTGTGGGAAGGTTTTATTTAAAAGCGGCAATCCGATGTTCTTTTTCTCACTTTGGTAAGAAGCGAACATCACTAACCCGTAAGCATAACATGCTTCTTTATGTTGCATGTTAGAAGCTCTTTCTAATTCACAAAATCCTATATTGGGATATGTTGAGTCAAAATAGGTTCTTAACCCGTAGCGTAAAATTGCATTTGGGTTCTTTACATTTAACGCTTTAAAGAAAACACGACGTAACTTACGGTCTCCCCAATGTGATATACCCTACCTATCAAAGGAAAGCCTTTTATAAACTAAGGCATTTCAGGAAAGTCTTTCAAATGTTTGACAAGTTAATTTTGCCATAATTAATTGTGCTGATGAATTCTGACCGACTCTAGACAAGATTTCCTCAATCATATCCTCTGGTAGATCTTCTAAAATATTCGGTTGTCTACCCTTAACGTCTATTTTGTTTTTATACTGTAAAATAGACAAGGATTAGATTCGTAAAAGATAATTAACAAACAATACAAGCAATTTTTACATAGAACATAAAAGTACAAGCACACTACAATACATATAATACACAACATGATTACAACTCTCTAATCTGAATCACCGGTTTCTTCTTCTTCGGACTTGGTTCATTTTCCTAATTTTCTAGGAATATATGGTGTTTCTCTAATACGAGCCGTCGTTTTCCACAATGGTTTAGAAAAACCTGGTGGTTTAGAGGTTCCCGGGTCATTGTTACATTTTAGGAAATACGGATGTTGCCGATACATATAAAGTTCATCGGGGTTGGAATCGGGTTTCTCTACTTTTATACCTTTTACCTTATTATTTTCTTTCGCTTTATTAAATTGGGTCGAGGTAATTTCTATAACATCATCGGAATCCTCATCGGGATCCGATTCATCGAAAAATTGATAATCTTCCCAATATTTTGCTTCCTCGGTGGAAACACCATTGACCATTATTAACTCTAGTCGGTTGGTTGAGGATTTTCTTTTATTTGATCGATTTACTATAGGTATCAATATTTCTTCCTCCAGAACCTCTTCTTCTTATGGTTCCTCTTCTTCTGATTCCTCTTTTTCCGGCTCCTCTTCTTCCGGTTCCTCTTCGGGAATTTGTGAATCTTCCCAAATTATATTCGACTCTTCATTATTATTAGGTGAGTCGATGGGATTTGTACTAGTGGTAGACATCTATCACACAATATCAAACACATTAAGAGGTTAATATATCACATAATATTTACATGTTAATAATATATAGTTTCCAACAAAAGTGTTAAGCAATCGTTTTTAAAGAAAACACGGTCGAAGTCCAGACTCACTAATGTATCCTAACAAACTCGATAAGACACACTAATGTAAATTTCTGGTTCTCTAAGACCAACACTCGGATACCAACTGAAATGTCCCGTTCATATTGATTATAAACGTTCCATATTAATTGATTTCGTTGCGAGGTTTTGACCTCTATATGAGACGTTTTTCAAAGACTGCATTCATTTTTAAAACAACCATAACCTTTATTTTATCGATAAAGTTTTAAAAAGCATTACGTAGATTATCAAATAATGATAATCTAAAATATACCGTTTACACACGACCATTACATAATGGTTTACAATAAGAATATATTACATCAAAAATAAGTTTCTTGAATGCAGTTTTTATATAATATCATACAAGCATGGACTCCAAATCTTGTCCTTATTTTAGTATGCAACAGCGGAAGCTCTTAAAAATCACCTGAGAATAAACATGCTTAAAACGTCAACAAAAAATGTTGGTGAGTTTTAGGTTTAACCTATATATTATCAAATCATAATAATAGACCACAAGATTTCATATTTCAATATACATCCCATACATAGAGATAAAATTCATTTATATGGTGAACACCTGGTAACCGACATTAACAAGATGCATATAGAATATCCCCATCATTTCGGGACACCCATTGGATATGATAATTTCAAAGTACTAAAGCATTCCAAATTCCAGAATGGGGCTTGTTGGGCCCGATAGATCTATCTTTAGGATTCGCGTCAATTTGGGGGTCTGTTCCCAAATTCTTAGGCTACCAAGCTAAAAAGGGGCATATTCGGCTTCGATCATTCATCCATATAATGTAGTTTCATTTACTTGTGTCTATTTCATAAAACATTTATAAAACTGCATGTATTCTCATCCCAAAATATTAGATTTTAAAAGTGGGACTATAACTCACTTTCACAGATTTTTACTTCGTCGGGAAGTAAGACTTGGCCACTGGTCGATTCACGAACCTATAAAAAATATGTACATATATATCAAAGTATGTTCAGAATATATTTACAATATTTTTAATACGTTTTACTGTTTTAAGTTTATTAAGTCAGCTGTCCTCGTTAGTAACCTACAACTAGTTGTCCATAGTTAGATGTACAGAAATAAATCGATATATATTATCTTGATTCAATCCACGACCCAGTGTATACACGTCTCAGGCTAGATCACAGCTCAAAGTATATATATTTTTGGAATCAACCTCAACCCTGTATAGCTAACTCCAACATTACTGCATATAGAGTGTCTATGGTTGTTCCAAATAATATATATAGATGGGTCGATATGATATGTCAAAACTTTGCATACGTGTCTATGGTATCCCAAGATTACATAATATATTAGAATACATGTATAATATAATATAAGTTAGCTAGGATATGATTTGTATAGAATTGTTACAATAATTCCCGTAGCTACAACAATCAAAAAAATATCCAATCTTGTTTTACCCATAACTTCTTCGTTTTAAATCCGTTTCGAGTGAATCAAATTGCTATGGTTTTATATTGAACTTAAGTTTATGAATCTAAATAGAAAAAGTATAAGTTTATAGTCAGAAATACAGGTTACAAGTTGTTTTTGTAAAGGTAATCATTTCAGTCGAAAGAACGACGTCTAGATGACCATTTTGGAAAACATACTTCCACTTTGAGTTTAACCATGATTTTTGGATATAGTTTCATGCTCATAAGAAAAATCATTTTCCCATAAAAACAGCTTTTAAATCAAAGTTTATCATAGTTTTTAATTAACTAACCCAAAACAGCCCGCGGTGTTACTACGACGGCGTATGTCCGTTTTTACGGTGTTTTTCGTGTTTCCAGGTTTTAAATCATTAAGTTAGCATATCATATATATATATAGAACATGTGTTTAGTTGATTTTAAAAGTCAAGTTAGAAGGATTAACTTTTGTTTGCGAACAAGTTTAGAATTAACTAAACTATGTTCTAGTGATTACAAGTTTAAACCTTCGAATAAGATAGCTTTATATGTATGAATCGAATGATGTTATGAACATCATTACTACCTTAAGTTCCTTGAATAAACCTACTGGAAAAGGGAAAAATGGATCTAGCTTCAATGGATCCTTGGATGGCTCGAAGTTCTTGAAGCAGAATCATGACACGAAAACAAGTTCAAGTAAGATCATCACTTGAAATAAGATTGTTATAGTTATAGAAATTGAACCAAAGTTTGAATATGATTATTACCTTGTATTAGAATGATAACCTACTGTAAGAAACAAAGATTTCTTGAGGTTGGATGATCACCTTACAAGATTGGAAGTGAGCTAGCAAACTTGAAAGTATTCTTGATTTTATGTAACTAGAACTTGTAGAATATATGAAGAACACTTAGAACTTGAAGATAGAACTTGAGAGAGATCAATTAGATGAATAAAATTGAAGAATGAAAGTGTTTGTAGGTGTTTTTGGTCGTTAGTGTATGGATTAGATATAAAGGATATGTAATTTTGTTTTCATGTAAATAAGTCATGAATGATTACTCATATTTTTGTAATCTTATGAGATATTTCATGCTAGTTGCCAAATGATGGTTCCCACATGTGTTAGGTGACTCACATGGGCTGATAAGAGCTGATCATTGGAGTGTATATACCAATAGTACATACATCTAAAAGCTGTGTATTGTACGAGTACGAATACGGGTGCATACGAGTAGAATTGTTGATGAAACTGAACGAGGATGTAATTGTAAGCATTTTTGTTAAGTAGAAGTATTTTGATAAGTGTATTGAAGTCTTTAAAAAGTGTATAAATACATATTAAAACACTACATGTATATACATTTTAACTGAGTCGTTAAGTCATCGTTAGTCATTACATGTAAGTGTTGTTTTGAAACCTTTAGGTTAACGATCTTGTTAAATGTTGTTAACCCAATGTTTATAATATCAAATGAGATTTTAAATTATTATATTATCATGATATTATTATGTATGAATATCTCTTAATATGATATATATACATTAAATGTCTTTACAACGATAATCGTTACATATATGTCTCGTTTAAAAATCATTAAGTTAGTAGTCTTGTTTTTACATATGTAGTTCATTGTTAATATACTTAATGATATGTTTACTTATCATAGTATCATGTTAACTATATATATATCCATATATATGTCATCATATAGTTTTTACAAGTTTTAACGTTCGTGAATCACCGGTCAACTTGGGTGGTCAATTGTCTATATGAAACATATTTCAATTAATCAAGTCTTAACAAGTTTGATTGCTTAACATGTTGGAAACATTTAATCATGTAAATATCAATCTCAATTAATATATATAAACATGGAAAAGTTCGGGTTACTACAGTACCTACCCGTTAAATAAATTTCGTCCCGAAATTTTAAGCTGTTGAAGGTGTTGACGAATCTTCTGGAAATAGATGCGGGTATTTCTTCTTCATCTGATCTTCACGCTCCCAGGTGAACTCGGGTCCTCTACGAGCATTCCATCGAACCTTAACAATTGGTATCTTGTTTTGCTTAAGTCTTTTAACCTCACGATCCATTATTTCGACGGGTTCTTCGATGAATTGAAGTTTTTCGTTGATTTGGATTTCATCTAACGGAATAGTGAGATCTTCTTTAGCAAAACATTTCTTCAAATTCAAGACGTGGAAAGTGTTATGTACAGCCGCGAGTTGTTGAGGTAACTCAAGTCGGTAAGCTACTGGTCCGACACGATCAATAATCTTGAATGGTCCAATATACCTTGGATTTAATTTCCCTCGTTTACCAAATCGAACAACGCCTTTCCAAGGTGCAACTTTAAGCATGACCATCTCTCCAATTTCAAATTCTATATCTTTTCTTTTAATGTCAGCGTAGCTCTTTTGTCGACTTTGGGCGGTTTTCAACCGTTGTTGAATTTGGATGATCTTCTCGGTAGTTTCTTGTATAATCTCTGGACCCGTAATCTGTCTATCCCCCACTTCACTCCAACAAATTGGAGACCTGCAGTTTCTACCATAAAGTGCTTCAAACGGCGCCATCTCAATGCTTGAATGGTAGCTGTTGTTGTAGGAAAATTCTGCTAACGGTAGATGTCGATCCCAACTGTTTCCGAAATCAATAACACATGCTCGTAACATGTCTTCAAGTGTTTGTATCGTCCTTTTGCTCTGCCCATCAGTTTGTGGATGATAGGCAGTACTCATGTCTAGACGAGTTCCTAATGCTTGCTGTAATGTCTGCCAGAATCTTGAAATAAATCTGCCATCCCTATCAGAGATAATAGAGATTGGTATTCCATGTCTGGAGATGACTTCCTTCAAATACAGTCGTGCTAACTTCTCCATCTTGTCATCTTCTCTTATTGGTAGGAAGTGTGCTGATTTGGTGAGACGATCAACTATTACCCAAATAGTATCAAAACTACTTGCAGTCCTTGGCAATTTAGTGATGAAATCCATGGTAATGTTTTCCCATTTCCATTCCGGGATTTCAGGTTGTTGAAGTAGACCTGATGGTTTCTGATGCTCAGCTTTGACCTTAGAACACGTCAAACATTCTCCTACGTATTTAGCAATATCGGCTTTCATACCCGGCCACCAAAAATGTTTCTTGAGATCCTTGTACATCTTCCCCGTTCCAGGATGTATTGAGTATCTGGTTTTATGAGCTTCTCTAAGTACCATTTCTCTCATATCTCCAAATTTTGGTACCCAAATCCTTTCAGCCCTATACCAGGTTCCGTCTTCCCGAATATTAAGATGCTTCTCCGATCCTTTGGATATTTCATCCTTTAAATTTCCCTCTTTTAAAACTCCTTGTTGCGCCTCCTTTATTTGAGTAGTAAGGTTATTATGAATCATTATATTCATAGATTTTACTCGAATGGGTTCTCTGTCCTTCCTGCTCAAGGCATCGGCTACTGTGATGACCCGGGAATTTCCTACCAAATTTAAACTTTAATCTTTATATGTTTCCGACACGATAAGCAAAGTCTGTAATGTTGAGTCTCAAAAACTTTGAACTGCATTCATGCATACATTTAACCTTTTGACCGGGCCCAACGATTCACGAACAAATTATATTTAATTTAATGTGCATATTTAATTATATATAAATATTAATTAAAAACGTTTTTCCATTCAATAGAATTTGACTATTATAATGTTTTGTTTAAATAATACAAATTTGAATATAAACAATATGTTGGAATATTAATTATGAGAGTTAAATATATAAATAACTCGCAATGTGTATGTAATGTATGATTATAAATAACTCGCAATGTTGGAATATTATTGTTATGGCTATTGTTATAATTATTAGTATAAACTCAAATTATTATTAATAGAGTTAATATCATTATATAATATCTTTGTTATTAGTATTATTATGAATTATGAATATGAATATTACTATAAATAGTATTAATGTGATTAATAAGATTATTGTTATTATTATTATTTTAGTTAATATTATGTAATATCATAAATATTAAAAGTATTATTATTATCATTATGATACCAAACATATTATTAACATAAACACATAATAAAAGATGATAAGATAGAAATTATAGAAATTAGTTATAGGTAAACGAATACTCGTAAAAATAATGATTTTTATACAAATTAATATATTACAAAACTATAGGCAGTAGCGTAGAAAGTTGACACGAAGTTTATGATTTAAAGGAATTGTTAAAATTATTATAACTATTGTTATCATAATACAATTCAGTATTATTATCATTATTAATATCATTAATTCTATTAACATTATTATTATTATCACTTTCATCAATATAATTATATAATATCATTACTTTACTAACCGTAGTATTATCAAAATTAACAAATTCATAAACAAATGATCTTTATATAAAAGGTATATTT
This sequence comes from Rutidosis leptorrhynchoides, assembly GCF_046630445.1. Classification (NCBI taxonomy): domain Eukaryota; kingdom Viridiplantae; phylum Streptophyta; class Magnoliopsida; order Asterales; family Asteraceae; genus Rutidosis; species Rutidosis leptorrhynchoides. The sequence goes on from NC_092337.1 coordinate 300,992,830, forward strand.
ATTATACTTAACTTAACTATATTAATATTACTATATATAAAATAAAGATATAAAAATAAATAATGAAACATATGAATTATTAAAAATAACAATTATATCAATAATAAAAAATAAATAAAGTTATTTGGTTACAAGAATATGTTTTTTTTTTTAATACGCATATGAATGTTATAGGTTCGTGAATCCGAGGCCAACCCTATACTTGTTCAATGTCGTCCTATGTATTTTTACTACAAAATACAGTATGGTGAGTTTCATTTGCTCCCTTTTTACTCATTACATTTTTGGGCTGAGAATACATGCAAATGCTTTATTAACTGCTTTATAATATTTATATGTGTGAGTTTCATTTTCCTTTTTACCCTTTATAATTTTGGGCTGAGAATACATGCGCAACTTTTATAAATGCTTTACGAAATAGACACAAGTAATCGAAACTACATTCTATGGTTGGATTATCTAATCGAATATGCCCTTTTTATTTAGTCTGGTAATCTAAGAATTAGGGAACAGACACCTTAATTGACGCGAACTCTAAAGATAGATCTATCGGGACCAACAAGCCCCATCCAAAGTACCGGATGCTTTAGTACTTCGAAATTTATATCATGTCCGAAGGAGGATCCCGGGATGATGGGATATTCTTATATACATATTGTGAATGTCGGTTACCAGGTGTTCAATCCATATGAATGATATTTTGTCTCTATGTATGGGACGTATGTTTATGAGAAATGGAAATATGAAATCTTGTGGTCTATTATATTGTTGAAAATGATTATTTATGTTAAACTAATGAACTCACCAACCTTTTGGTTGACACTTGAAAGCATGTTTATTCTCAGGTATAAAAGAAACATTCCGTTGTGCATTTGCTCATTTTAAAGACAGTACTTGGAGTCGATCATCGCAATGGAACCAGTTGTTGGTGACTTCGTCCAGATGGATTAGGACGGGTCCTTTCAGTTGGTATCAGAGCGATGGTCTTAGCGAACCAGGTCTTGCATTAGTGTGTCTAACTGATAGTTGTTAGGATGCATTAGTGAGTCTGGACTTCGACCGTGTCTGCATGTCAAAAGTTTTGCTTATCATTTTTATCGGAAATCATCTGCTTATCATCCTTAGGAAATTTCATGCTCATTATTCTTAGTCTAGACACGTTTTACTGCATTGACTGCATAGTGTATAGACAAAATTCATATCTTAGCGTACCTGCTACTTCATATCTTAGCGTAGCTGTTACTGTAACTTTGCCTGATAACGTCCGTAAATTCCTCCGTAACTTATGGGATTTTAGTATTATATATGCATATGTAAATTATGTATTGCAGGGTTCTAATCTACATCCTATAATCTAATTCTTATCGAAAATCCTTCATCTAATCGTACGAGATGAATCCTGCAACCAGTTCGAGTCCCTCAGATTTCGATAACTATTCCGATAGTTATTCCGACAGCTATTCCGACATAGATGTTCACCTAAGCTCCGAAAACAGCGTCATCGGCATGAATCAACCAATCAGTCATTATCAATTCATCTGATGAGTTCGTAGTGGACTTAATTAATGGAAACGCGCAGAAGGCAATCCCTTCCACCCACTGAATTCACCTCTTGACAATGAACCTGAAGCGTTTACCGACGAACCTGTTCGAGACACCATTTTCAGTCCCATTTCCAGGGTAACTCGACAAGATTATATTTTATCCACAATTCTAAACCTTATTCATTCGCTCGTTCCTACCGACGATCATCCCGGAATAGTATAAGAAGTCAACGAACTTCGCGCTTGAATAATCAATTTGGAAAATGTGGTGCAAAACATACCAGCTTCAGCAACATCACCGGCACCAACAGTACCATCAGTAACAGTACCCGTACCATCAATAACACACACCTTAACATCTCATTCTGTACATCGATTATAATCACCAATCTACGTATCGTTCTACATTATTTACCTTCGTTCGACATGATGATTAGGTAATCTCTAATGTTTTAGAGATTATGTACTCTAATTTTAACCGAAAGGCAAATGAGTTTGATGTTATATTAACTCATTAAATCCATAATTACATCTGAAGAAAATATATACGTATATATGTTTTCATAAAGATTGTAACTAAAAATTCTCTTATACAAACTGTTAATGGTGAAAATATTTTAACGGGTAGGTAATACCCGAGGAATATTTAGATTTCACATTAATAAGTTACAATGTACATTCTTTGAATCTGTTTCAACAGTCATATACTATCCTACTTACATCCACCGATATACAAATCCATTCACCACAGAATAACCATATTCATCCAAATACATATTTGGATTTTGATCTATCAGAATCCAACAAGTGGCATAATGAAGAAATGATGGACACAATAAAAATTTATTAGAAACAGATTAATTAACAATATGAAATTCTATTAAGAATCCACGCTAACAAAATCCTACCTAACTGTTCCTAGCTAACTGTTAATTCCGTATTACCATTTAATTATCGCAATTTATTTATCGCAATTTACATTCTCGCAATTTTATTTATCGTCATTTAATTTCTGTTATTTACTTTATGCACTTTATTTATCGTCATTTAATTTCTGTTATTTATTTTACGCACTTTAAATATCGGGACATGTATACAAGGTTTTGACATATCATATCGACGCATCTATACATATTATTTATCACCATAGACACTCTATATGCAGTAATGATCGAGTTCTCTATACAGGGTTGAGGTTGATTCTCAAATAATATATATACTTTGAGTTGTGATCGAGTCTGAGACATGTACACGGGTCACGATATTTATTAATCAATTCGAATATTAGATATTAAATTATATATGAAATACTGGACTGTTACTGTGGAATATCAACTGTGGACTACCAACACTGGACAATTAAAATGAATTAAAATATTGATTATAACATATGAAACTAAACAATTCTTCAAGTTTGCCACTTGATTTCATCTTAAACCTCATTTGTATCTTGACAATTACAATCTGCGTTCAAACCTTTCATGATTCCTGAAAACACCTCAATCGGGAGGATGAACCAACCACAACTTCATCTACGGAAGAAAAGATTGATGCATATAGTTATGTACCTGAAAAACTCTCGAAACCAGAGTCATAGTTTAATACGTACCCGCGTTAAATCTTTTGGCATTTATTAGCAAAAATAACTTTGCGATTCCTTTTCAAATTAGCCAAATTTGTCACAGCTCCAGCAAATCAACTTCAATTTTTCATTCGAATACGCCTTATTATAACCTTGATATATAAGTTGCCTTTCTTCATCATTACCGGATAACTTTTTATATTCCACCATATTACCATCAGCGTTTAATCATCTAAAAACGCAATTATCTGAAAACACCTCAGATAGATAATCGACGATTTAGATTTGATAGCATTAAATGCAGAGGAAACAGTAAAATCGTAGATGGCCTAAACGGCCACGAGTTTGATAACAAAATAATGGAGTGTTGGGAACGCTCGATAAAAATTTTGGTACTGAAAAATGGATTGAGCTAACCATGAAGGAGATCAAGGACAAATACAAGGACCAAACCCTATATTCAAAGGATTCAGGTAATTCTGGATCCGTTGAAATCTTTAGAGAATATCTTGCTCCGAAGTCATGTTAAATCTTGCGGAAAATCTTTCTCCAGCAACCATCGAACTTAGAAATTCCAAAATATCATCATCAATATCTTCGATATTTCTGAGGATATTTTCATAAATATTCTCTTCCGAAATTATATACCTCTTCGTGCTTCCTGTGTATCATTATATTAGAAACATTCAATAGAAAATCTAGTACCGAAAAGCGGATTATGCGAAACTATTAAGGAAGCCGTGGACAGATCACAAAGAATAAGTTTGACTTCAAAGAATCTAAATGATTCTATTTCTGATGAAATCTTTAGCAAATACTTTGCTTCCGAATCTAAACCCTTACGGATAAATCTTCTTCATTATCCTTCGATATTAGAAATTCCAAGATATCATCGTATCTTTCATTATAAATATCCTCCATATTTCTGAAGATATTTTCATAACTATTCTTATCTGAAATCATTAATCTCTTCGTGCTATCAGTGTTACATCATACAGAAACTATTAGTTTCTATATTCTGTAAACTTTCGAGCCTAAAATATGGATGTTATTGAAATAATGTTGGGAACTGATGCATGAGTTAGTATAATATAATGACACTTGATCAACGTGATTATATTACAGTAAGTCATGCTGAGTTTCTAAATGAAACATGATGATTCACAGATTATACCGTCATCATGTGTCATGTTACATAACTCTTTCATTCTATTTAACTTCTGAACATATCAAGAAAATGTATTCTTGATAGATCTATCTTCCGTGATGTTGATAAATTTGAAAATCAAACCGTTCTATCACATTCCTTCCTGCTTAGAACATTATAATCATTCGAAACTCTATATTTACAAATTCTGGACTATTATTCGCTTGATTTAAAGTCGGGAAGAAAAAAAAAACAAAAGAATGAATCTCCGAAATAGAAATGGGGGGTATAAATCACAGCAAATAGGAAAGAGCATTAACTGTGAATGACAATGATTATTAAAGACATAAGCAGGGACTTTGAAATTTAAAGGAAAAATATAAAACCCTATAACAACACATAAGTTACAAACCGTGTATATCAATATGTATCGCAACGTAAAGACACGGGAGAATTAAAAACACTATAATCCCAAGGACGAAGTAAAAGGAAACAGATTCCTCTGGTGGAAGTTGAAAAAGGAGAACGATGGTTGCGATAATAAGGATGAGGACAAGGATCAGAACTGGATTAAGCATTTTCAGAATCTTTTGGATGTATGAAATAGGAAGGAAAGTATAGGAAGGGTGAGAATAATGGAACGGAAGAGTTTAATTTATAATGGAAATATCAGACAGAGTAATCAAAATAGATCACCACATTTAATTCGAGAAATCTTAATTTCCTTATTCGCCGAAGAATCAAATCTTTTAGATTTTGAAGAGTATCTTTAAATCCCTTGAATTCCGGAATTCAACCAAAACAACGTTAATAGTTAAGACACACCTTATTTTCTAAATTCAATCCTGTCTACGTCAAAAGATATGACGAATCTACATTTACTCATTTCACTCTTTCATGATAGCTTCACTCGTACCCTTCGTAAAAACGAAATGTTTTATCCATATTACTCGATGATGATAAAACTCAATTTATCAACTCATATTCGTCATGAAAACATTCTTATTGTTAGCAATGACCACCTCACTCAAATTTCGGGACGAAATTTCTTTAACGGGTAGGTACTGTGATGACCCGGGAATTTCCTACCAAATTTAAACTTTAATATTTATATGTTTCCGACACGATAAGCAAAGTCTGTAATGTTGAGTCTCAAAAACTTTGAACTGCATTCATGCATACATTTAACCTTTTGACCGGGCCCAACGATTCACGAACAAATTATATTTAATTTAATGTGCATATTTAATTATATATAAATATTAATTAAAAACGTTTTTCCATTCAATAGAATTTGACTATTATAATGTTTTGTTTAAATAACACAAATTTGAATATAAACAATATGTTGGAATATTAATTATGAGAGTTAAATATATAAATAACTCGCAATGTGTATGTAATGTATGATTATAAATATTGTAATATATATATATATATATATATATATATATATATATATATATATATATATATATATATATATATATATATATATAAGGTAAATAAGTGATATCATACAAAATATTGTATAAGTAATAAATTGTAATATTAATAAGATTACAAGTTAGAAATATAGTTGTACACTAATAATATTAGTACTTTATTTTTTATTAGTAATATTAATATTAATAATAATATTAATATCAGTATTATTAATATTATTATATATAATAGTTAGATATAAAATTTAATACAATTAATGTATTATAAGAACTAAAATTATTATTATGATTATTACTTTTAGTAGTAGTCTTATTATTGTTATTTTGGAGTTATTTTGATAATATATTTATCATTATAATAAATATAAATTATTATTAGTATATGTATTATTATTAATAATAACATAAATATTATAATTATTATTAATATAATTATTAATTATTAAAAATTTAAAATAATAAATATATATCCATACACAGCTATATCACTTGTAATTTTTTTGTCATAATCTGGTTAACCTTTTGTTCTTTTCTCTTCCATCTGCTGTGCTGCTCGTGATAAGCTGTCTACTCTCATCCATATTATATACACGAAATCAATCAGTTTGTAAAGGGAATCAATACATTCAACTTTCTATTATTAATTACAATTAATAGTTATTGAGTGAAGAAAGCTAAGAAAAAAACTGCTCGATATATTTTTTTTTCTTTTCTTTTATTCCTCTGTACGCACCCTTTTAATTCATAACTCGATTCCGAATCAATTGTCAAAATCTAAAAATGCCAAAGTGTTAGGGTTCGTCTAGGTAAACTTTCTGCAAAATTTGATGTATCAAATCCTTTTATCAAGGTCGAATTGATGAGTCAAAGTTTTAAGCACAAAAAGTCAAATATTGAGTTCATCATGAAATTCGTAATCATGTTGATGTTTCTGAGTAAATTGATATTACAGAACGTTTCTAAAATTGATTTGAAATAGATTTCATGTTATAATCTTTGGTTAATACGTTCTCTAAAACGAAATCAAATTTTTTTTTCTTTTCATTCGTAGCAGCGACAACAGTATTTGGTATTCGTCTGTATATTTTTTTTTATTATTTTGTTTTGTGTTTGATTAATTAAAATCCTCATTTATAAAATCGTTATTTTCCAAAATCAATACTACAACATAAAATAATCTATGATGTACTGTGAATTGGGTTCTGTCGAATATCATATGAAGAAGAAGGGGAACAATTAATGAAATGGGTTAAATAAAAATTCGATTTAGTATAATTCAGATAAACTGAAATGGACGAGTGGTCAGGAGTTTATTCAGGTATTCAGGAGGCCTAGAGTTCGAATCCCTCTTGTGGCAGTATATGTTTTTGGGCAATTTTCTTCTGAAGGTAGTCTTTTGTTACTTCTATTATTATTATTATAATTATAATAATTATTATTATTATTATTATTATTATTATTATTATTATTATTATTATTATTATTATTATTATTATTATTATTATTATTATTATTATTATTATTATTATTATTATTATTTTGATTATTGTTATTATTTTTACTAGTTATTATTATTGTTATGGCTATTGTTATAATTATTAGTATAAACTCAAATTATTATTAATAGAGTTAATATCATTATATAATATCTTTGTTATTAGTATTATTATGAATTATGAATATGAATATTACTATAAATAGTATTAATTTGATTAATAATATTATTGTTATTATTATTATTTTAGTTAATATTATGTAATATCATAAATATTAAAAGTATTATTATTATCATTATGATACCAAACATATTATTAACATAAACACATAATAAAAGATGATAAGATAGAAATTATAGAAATTAGTTATAGGTAAACGAATACTCGTAAAAATAATGATTTTTATACAAATTAATATATTACAAAACTATAGGCAGTAGCGTAGAAAGTTGACACGAAGTTTATGATTTAAAGGAATTGTTAAAATTATTATAACTATTGTTATCATAATACAATTCAGTATTATTATCATTATTAATATCATTAATTCTATTAACATTATTATTATTATCACTTTCATCAATATAATTATATAATATCATTACTTTACTAACCGTAGTATTATCAAAATTAACAAATTCATAAACAAATGATCTTTATATAAAAGGTATATTTATTATACTTAACTTAACTATATTAATATTACTATATATAAAATAAAGATATAAAAATAAATAATGAAACATATGAATTATTAAAAATAACAATTATATCAATAATAAAAAATAAATAAAGTTATTTGGTTACAAGAATATGTTTTTTTTAATACGCATATGAATGTTATAGGTTCGTGAATCCGAGGCCAACCCTATACTTGTTCAATGTCGTTCTATGTATTTTTACTACAAAATACAGTATGGTGAGTTTCATTTGCTCCCTTTTTACTCATTACATTTTTGGGCTGAGAATATATGCAAATTCTTTATTAACTGCTTTATAATATTTATATGTGTGAGTTTCATTTGCCTTTTTACCCTTTATATTTTTGGGCTGAGAATACATGCGCAACTTTTATAAATGCTTTACGAAATAGACACAAGTAATCGAAACTACATTCTATGGTTGGATTATCTAATCGAATATGCCCTTTTTATTTAGTCTGGTAATCTAAGAATTAGGGAACAGACACCTTAATTGACGCGAACTCTAAAGATAGATCTATCGGGCCCAACAAGCCCCATCCAAAGTACCGGATGCTTTAGTACTTCGAAATTTATATCATGTCCGAAGGAGGATCCCGGAATGATGGGGATATTCTTATATGCATATTGTGAATGTCGGTTACCAGGTGTTCAATCCATATGAATGATATTTTGTCTCTATGTATGGGACGTATGTTTATGAGAAATGGAAATATGAAATCTTGTGGTCTATTATATTGTTGAAAATGATTATTTATGTTAAACTAATGAACTCACCAACCTTTTAGTTGACACTTGAAAGCATGTTTATTCTCAGGTATAAAAGAAACATTCCGCTGTGCATTTGCTCATTTTAAAGACAGTACTTGGAGTCGATCATCGCAATGGAACCAGTTGTTGGTGACTTCGTCCAGATGGATTAGGACGGGTCCTTTCAGCTATCACATTTGCCTTCCCCGGGTGGTAACGAATCTCAAAGTCGTAATCATTCAATAATTCAATCCACCTACGCTGCCTCATATTCAGTTGTTTCTGATTAAATATGTGTTGAAGACTTCTGTGGTCGGTATATATAGTACTTTTGACCCCATATAAGTAGTGCCTCCAAGTCTTTAATGCAAAAACAACCGCGCCTAATTCCAAATCATGCGTCATATAATTTTGTTCGTGAATCTTCAATTGTCTAGACGCATAAGCAATCACCTTCGTTCGTTGCATTAATACACAACCGAGACCTTGCTTTGATGCGTCACAATAAATCACAAAATCATCATTCCCTTCAGGCAATGACAATATAGGTGCCGTAGTTAGCTTTTTCTTCAATAACTGAAACACTTTCTCTTGTTCATCATTCCATTCAAATTTCATCCCTTTATGCGTTAATGCAGTCAAGGGTTTTGCTATTCTGGAAAAGTCTTGGATGAACCTTCTGTAGTAACCAGCTAGTCCTAAAAACTGGCGTATATGTTTCGGAGTTTTCGGGGTTTCCCACTTTTCAACAGTTTCTATCTTTGCCGGATCCACCTTAATACCTTCTTTGTTCACTATGTGACCGAGGAATTGAACTTCTTCCAACCAAAATGCACACTTTGAAAACTTAGCGTACAATTCTTCCTTCCTCAATACTTCTAATAACTTTCTCAAATGTTCACCGTGTTCTTGGTCATTCTTTGAGTAAATAAGTATGTCATCAATGAAAACAATGACAAACTTGTCAAGGTATGGTCCACACACTCGGTTCATAAGGTCCATGAACACAGCTGGTGCATTAGTTAAACCAAACGGCATGACCATAAACTCGTAATGACCGTAACGTGTTCTGAAAGCAGTCTTTGGAATATCATCTTCTTTCACCCGCATTTGATGATACCCAGAACGTAAGTCAATCTTTGAATAAACAGACGAGCCATGTAGTTGATCAAATAAGTCGTCGATTCTCGGTAGTGGGTAGCGGTTCTTGATGGTAAGTTTGTTCAACTCTCGGTAGTCGATACACAACCAGAATGTACCATCTTTCTTCTTGACAAACAAAACAGGAGCTCCCCACGGTGATGTGCTTGGTCGAATGAAACCACGCTCTAAAAGTTCTTGTAATTGGCTTTGCAGTTCTTTCATCTCGCTGGGTGCGAGTCTGTAAGGAGCACGAGCTATTGGTGCAGCTCCTGGTACAAGATCTATTTGAAATTCAACGGATCGATGTGGGGGTAATCCCGGTAATTCTTTCGGAAATACATCGGGAAATTCTTTTGCAATGGGAACATCATTGATGCTCTTTTCTTCAGTTTGTACTTTCTCGACGTGTGCTAGAACAGCATAGCAACCTTTTCTTATTAGTTTTTGTGCCTTCAAATTACTAATAAGATGTAGCTTCGTGTTGCCCTTTTCTCCGTACACCATTAAGGGTTTTCCTTTTTCTCGTATAATGCGAATTGCATTTTTGTAACAAACGATCTCTGCTTTCACTTCTTTTAACCAGTCCATACCGATTATCACATCAAAACTCCCTAACTCTACTGGTATCAAATCAATCTTAAATGTTTCGCTAACCAGTTTAATTTCTCGATTCCGAAATATATTATCTGCTGAAATTAATTTACCATTTGCTAATTCGAGTAAAAATTTACTATCCAAAGGCGTCAATGGACAACTTAATTTAGCACAAAAATCTCTACTCATATAGCTTCTATCCGCACCCGAATCAAATAAAACATAAGCAGATTTATTGTCAATAAGAAACGTACCCGTAATAAGCTCCGGGTCTTCCTGTGCCTCTGCCGCATTAATATTGAAAACTCTTCCGCGGCCTTGTCCATTCGTGTTCTCCTGGTTCGGGCAATTTCTAATAATGTGGCCTGGTTTTCCACATTTATAACAAACTACATTGGCATAACTTGCTCCGACACTACTTGCTCCGCCATTACTCGTTCTGACACCATTTGTTCCTTTCGTTCTATTAACCCCTGGTCCGTAGACCTCACACTTCGCCGCGCTATGACCATTTCTTTTACACTTGTTGCAAAATTTGGTGCAGAACCCCGAGTGATACTTTTCACACCTTTGGCATAGCTGCTTCTGATTCTTGTTGTTGTTGCGGTTATTATTGTTGTTGGGATGATTGTTGTAGTTGCTGTTGTTGTTGTTGTTGTTGTTGTTGTTGTTGTTGTTGTTGGGCCGTTTGTTGTAGTTGCGATTGTTGGGATAATTGTTGCGATTATTGTTGTAATTTCTGTTGTTGTTGTATTGGTGATTCTTATCACCGTTTTCCTCCCACTTTCTTTTGACTTGCTTCACATTGGCCTCTTCAGCAGTCTGTTCTTTAATTCTTTCTTCAATCTGGTTCACTAGTTCGTGAGCCATTCTACATGCCTGTTGTATGGAGGCGGGCTCGTGTGAACTTATATCTTCTTGGATTCTTTCCGGTAATCCTTTCACAAACGCGTCGATCTTCTCTTCCTCATCTTCGAATGCTCCCGGACACAATAGGCACAATTCTGTGAATCGTCTTTCGTACGTGGTAATATCAAATCCTTGGGTTCGTAACCCTCTAAGTTCTGTCTTGAGCTTATTGACCTCGGTTCTGGGACGGTACTTCTCGTTCATCAAGTGCTTGAATGCTGACCACGGTAGTGCGTACGCATCGTCTTGTCCCACTTGCTCTAGATAGGTATTCCACCATGTTAACGCAGAACCTGTGAAGGTATGCATAGCGTACTTCACTTTGTCCTCTTCAGTACACTTACTTATGGCAAACACCGATTCGACCTTCTCGGTCCACCGTTTCAATCCGATCGGTCCTTCGGTTCCATCAAATTCCAAAGGTTTGCAGGCAGTGAATTCTTTGTAGGTGCATCCTACACGATTTCCTGTACTGCTAGATCCAAGGTTATTGTTGGTATGTAGCGCAGCCTGTACTGCGGCTATGTTTGAAGCTAGAAAAGTACGGAATTCCTCTTCATTCATATTCACGGTGTGTCGAGTAGTCGGTGCCATTTCCTTCAAAATAGTCAAATGGAACAAGTTAATCATACAGAATATTAAGAGTAGTTAATAGTATTTCGTAGCATAATATGAACTCATTTATAAAAGCTTTTTCTTCATATTAGCATTTTATAAGTTTAAATTCGGGTAGTACCTATCCGTTAAGTTCATACTTAGTAGCTAATATACAATTCAACTACTACAATTCTATATGAAAAACTGACTATAATAATATTTCGCGTTCAAACTTTTACACAATATTTTACAAATTACAATACCGCTTATTTTACATATAGCATGAAATATAGCACACAATAAATTTGATACAAGATGGTTGTGAAGATAATTCTAGCTAGTACACAAGTCGCTCAGCAAAGGCAATAAAGACACGTAATTCATACGTCCAGAAACAAGTCATGCATTCTGGTTTTACTAGGATTACTTCCCATCCTTGGTCTTGTGGAACATAACCGTTATGGCCGTTGATAAGACAGCGTGTTGTAACATCGTCAAAGGGACAAGGGTTACGCAATGTCCAACAGTCCCGTAACAATCTAAAAACCTCATTTCTTACCCCAATTACCGACTCCGTCACTTGTGGGAACGTTTTGTTTAATAGTTGTAGCCCGATGTTCTTGTTCTCACTTTGGTGAGAAGCGAACATTACTAATCCGTAAGCATAACATGCTTCTTTATGTTGCATGTTAGCTGCTTTTTCTAAATCACGAAGTCCAATATTCGAATATATTGAGTCAAAATAATTTCTTAACCCATTGCGTAAAATAGCATTTGGGTTCCCCGCAATATATGTGTCAAAGTAAACACATCGTAACTTATGGATTTCCCAATGTGATATCCCCCATCTTTCGAACGAAAGCCTTTTATAAACCAAGGCATTCTTGGAACGTTCTTCGAATGTCTTACAAACTGATCTCGCCTTAAATAGTTGTGCCGAAGAATTCTGACCGACTCTAGACAAGATTTCATCAATCATGTCTCCGGGTAGGTCTCTTAAAATATTGGGTTGTCTATCCATTTTGTGTTTTTATACTGTAAAATAGACAAGAGTTAGATTCATAAAAAAAATACTTATTAATACAAGCAATTTTTACATATATCATAAAGCATAAGCACACTATATTACTTATATTACACCACACGAATACAACTATCTTATTCCGACTCGCTTGTTTCTTCTTCTTCGGTTTTGGTTCGTTTTTCCAAGTTTCTAGGGATATATGATGTTCCCCTAATACGAGCCGTCGTTATCCACATTGGTTTAGAAAAACCTGGTGGTTTAGAGGTTCCCGGGTCATTGTTACAACTTAAGGACTTCGGGGGTTGACGATACATATAAAGTTCATCGGGGTTGGAATTAGATTTCTCTATTTTTATGCCCTTTCCCTTATTATTTTCTTTTGCCTTTTTAAATTCAGTTAGGGTAATTTCTATAACATCATCGGAATTCTCGTCGGAATCCGATTCATCGGAGAATTGGTAATCCTCCCAATATTTTGCTTCCTTGGCGGAAACACCATTGACCATAATTAACCTTGGTCGGTTGGTTGAGGATTTTCTTTTACTTAACCGTTTTATTATTTCCCCCACCGGTTCTATTTCTTCATCCGGTTCTGATTCTTCTTCCGGTTCCGATTCTTCTCCCGGTTCCGACTCTTCTTCCGGTTCCTCTTCGGGAACTTGTGAATCAGTCCACGAATCATTCCAATTTACATTTGACTCTTCATTATTATTAGGTGAGTCAATGGGACTTGTTCTAGAGGTAGACATCTATCACATAATATCAAACGCGTTAAGAGATTAATATATCACATAATATTCACATGTTAAAAATATATAGTTTCCAACAAAATTTGTTAAGCAATCATTTTTCAAGTAAACACGGTCGAAGTCCAGACTCACTAATGCATCCTAACAAACTCGATAAGACACACTAATGCAAAATTCTGTTTCTCTAAGACCAACGCTCGAATACCAACTGAAATGTCCCGTTCTTATTGATTAAAAACGTTCCATATTAATTGATTTCATTGCGAGGTTTTGACCTCTATATGAGACGTTTTTCAAAGATTGCATTCATTTTAAAACAAACCATAACCTTGATTTCATCAATAAAGGTTTAAAAAGCTTTACGTAGATTATCAAATAATGATAATCTAAAATATTCTGTTTACACACGACCATTACATAATGGTTTACAATACAAATATGTTACAACAAAATAAGTTTCTTGAATGCAGTTTTTACATAATATCATACAAGCATGGACTCCAAATCTCGTCCTTATTTAAGTATGCGACAGCGGAAGCTCTTAATAATCACCTGAGAATAAACATGCTTAAAACGTCAACAAAAATGTTGGTGAGTTATAGGTTTAACCTATATATATCAAATCGTAACAATAGACCACAAGATTTCATATTTCAATACACATCCCATACATAGAGATAAAAATCATTCATATGGTGAACACCTGGTAACCGACATTAACAAGATGCATATATAAGAATATCCCCATCATTCCGGGACACCCTTCGGATATGATATAAATTTCGAAGTACTAAAGCATCCGGTACTTTGGATGGGGTTTGTTAAGCCCAATAGATCTATCTTTAGGATTCGCGTCAATTAGGGTGTCTGTTCCCTAATTCTTAGATTACCAGACTTAATAAAAAGGGGCATATTCGATTTCGATAATTCAACCATAGAATGTAGTTTCACGTACTTGTGTCTATTTTGTAAATCATTTATAAAACCTGCATGTATTCTCATCCCAAAAATATTAGATTTTAAAAGTGGGACTATAACTCACTTTCACAGATTTTTACTTCGTCGAGAAGTAAGACTTGGCCACTGGTTGATTCACGAACCTATAACAATATATACATATATATCAAAGTATGTTCAAAATATATTTACAACACTTTTAATATATTTTGATGTTTTAAGTTTATTAAGTCAGTTGTCCTCGTTAGTAACCTACAACTAGTTGTCCACAGTTAGATGTACAGAAATAAATCGATAAATATTATCTTGAATCAATCCACGACCCAGTGTATACGTATCTCAGTATTGATCACAACTCAAACTATATATATATTTTGGAATCAACCTCAACCCTGTATAGCTAACTCCAACATTCACATATAGAGTGTCTATGGTTGTTTCGAAATATATATAGATGTGTCGACATGATAGGTCGAAACATTGTATACGTGTCTATCGTATCTCAAGATTACATAATATACAATACAAGTTGATTAAGTTATGGTTGGAATAGATTTGTTACCAATTTTCACGTAGCTAAAATGAGAAAAATTATCCAATCTTGTTTTACCCATAACTTCTTCATTTTAAATCCGTTTTGAGTGAATCAAATTGCTATGGTTTCATATTGAACTCTATTTTATGAATCTAAACAGAAAAAGTATAGGTTTATAGTCGAAAAAATAAGTTACAAGTCGTTTTTGTAAAGGTAGTCATTTCAGTCGAAAGAACGACGTCTAGATGACCATTTTAGAAAACATACTTCCACTTTGAGTTTAACCATAATTTTTGGATATAGTTTCATGTTCATAATAAAAATCATTTTCTCAGAATAACAACTTTTAAATCAAAGTTTATCATAGTTTTTAATTAACTAACCCAAAACAGCCCGCGGTGTTACTACGACGGCGTAAATCCGGTTTTACGGTGTTTTTCGTGTTTCCAGGTTTTAAATCATTAAGTTAGCATATCGTATAGATATAGAACATGTGTTTAGTTGATTTTAAAAGTCAAGTTAGAAGGATTAACTTTTGTTTGCGAACAAGTTTAGAATTAACTAAACTATGTTCTAGTGATTACAAGTTTAAACCTTCGAATAAGATAGCTTTATATGTATGAATCGAATGATGTTATGAACATCATTACTACCTTAAGTTCCTTGAATAAACCTACTAGAAAAGAGAAAAATGGATCTAGCTTCAATGGATCCTTGGATGGCTCGAAGTTCTTGAAGCAGAATCATGACACGAAAACACGTTCAAGTAAGATCATCACTTGAAATAAGATTGTTATAGTTATAGAAATTGAACCAAAGTTTGAATATGATTATTACCTTGTATTAGAATGATAACCTACTGTAAGAAACAAAGATTTCTTGAGGTTGGATGATCACCTTACAAGATTGGAAGTGAGCTAGCAAACTTGAAAGTATTCTTGATTTTATGTAACTAGAACTTGTAGAATATATGAAGAACACTTAGAACTTGAAGATAGAACTTGAGAGAGATCAATTAGATGAAGAAAATTGAAGAATGAAAGTGTTTGTAGGTGTTTTTGGTCGTTGGTGTATGGATTAGATATAAAGGATATGTAATTTTGTTTTCATGTAAATAAGTCATGAATGATTACTCATATTTTTGTAATCTTATGAGATATTTCATGCTAGTTGCCAAATGATGGTTCCCACATGTGTTAGGTGACTCACATGGGCTGCTAAGAGCTGGTCATTGGAGTGTATATACCAATAGTACATACATCTAAAAGCTGTGTATTGTACGAGTACGAATACGGGTGCATACGAGTAGAATTGTTGATGAAACTGAACGAGGATGTAATTGTAAGCATTTTTGTTAAGTAGAAGTATTTTGATAAGTGTATTGAAGTCTTTCAAAAGTGTATAAATACATATTAAAACACTACATGTATATACATTTTAACTGAGTCGTTAAGTCATCGTTAGTCGTTACATGTAAGTGTTGTTTTGAAACCTTTAGGTTAACGATCTTGTTAAATGTTGTTAACCCAATGTTTATAATATCAAATGAGATTTTAAATTATTATATTATCATGATATTATTATGTATGAATATCTCTTAATATGATATATATACATTAAATGTCTTTACAACGATAATCGTTACATATATGTCTCGTTTAAAAATCATTAAGTTAGTAGTCTTGTTTTTACATATGTAGTTTATTGTTAATATACTTAATGATATGTTTACTTATCATAGTATCATGTTAACTATATATATATCCATATATATGTCATCATATAGTTTTTACAAGTTTTAACGTTCGTGAATCACCGGTCAACTTGGGTGGTCAATTGTCTATATGAAACATATTTCAATTAATCAAGTCTTAACAAGTTTGATTGCTTAACATGTTGGAAACATTTAATCATGTAAATATCAATCTCAATTAATATATATAAACATGGAAAAGTTCGGGTTACTATACTAGTTGCCAAATGATGGTTCCAACATGTGTTAGATGACTCACATGGGCTGCTAAGAGCTAATCATTGGAGTGTATATACCAATAGTACATACATCTAAAAGTTGTGTATTGTACGAGTACGAATACGGGTGCATACGAGTAGAATTGTTGATGAAACTGAACGAGGATGTAATTGTAAGCATTTTTGTTAAGTAGAAGTACTTTGATAAGTGTCTTGAAGTCTTTAAAAAGTGTATGAATACATATTAAAACACTACATGTATATACATTTTAACTGAGTCGTTAAGTTATCGTTAGTTGTTACATGTAAATGTTGTTTTGAAGCCTTTAGGTTAACGATCCTGTTAAGTGTTGTTAACCCATTGTTTATTATATCAAATGAGATGTTAAATTATTACATTATCATGATATTATGATGTATTAATATATCTTAATATGATATATATACAATTAAATGTCGTTACAACGATAATCGTTACATATATGCCTCGTTTCGAAATCCTTAAGTTAGTAGTCTTGTTTTTACATATGTAGTTCATTGTTAATATACTTAATGATATGTTTACTTATAATAATACCATGTTAACTATATATATCCATATATATGACATCATATAGTTTTTACAAGTTTTAACGTTAGTGAATCACCGGTCAACTTGGGTGGTCAATTGTCTATATAAAACCTATTTTAATTAATCAAGTCTTAAAAGTTTGATTTCTTAACATGTTGGAAACACTTAATCATGTAAATAACAATTTCATTTAATATATATAAACATGGAAAAGTTCGGGTCACTACAGTACCTACCCGTTAAATAAATTTCGTCCCGAAATTTTAAGTAGTTGGAGGTGTTGACGTATCTTCTAGAAATAAGTTCGGGTACTTCTTCTTCATCTGATCTTCTCATTCCCAGGTGAACTCGAGTCCTCTACGAGCATTCCATCGAACCTTAACAATTGGTATCTTGTTTTGCTTAAGTCTTTTATCCTCACGATCCATTATTTCGACGGGTTCTTCGATGAATTGAAGTTTTTCGTTGATTTGAATTTCATCTAACGGAATAGTGAGATCTTCTTTAGCAAAATATTTCTTCAAAATCGAGACGTGGAAAGTGTTATGTACAGCTGAGAGTTGTTGAGGTAACTCAAGTCGGTAAGCTACTGGTCCGACACAATCAATAATCTTGAATGGTCCAATATACCTTGGATTTAATTTCCCTCATTTACCAAATCGAACAACGCCTTTCCAAGGTGCAACTTTAAGCATGACCATCTCTCCAATTTCAAAATCTATATCTTTTCTTTTAATGTCAGCGTAGCTATTTTGTCGACTTTGGGCGATTTTCAATCGTTGTTGAATTTGGATGATCTTCTCGGTAGTTTCTTGTATTATCTCCGGATCCGTAATCTTTCTATCCCCCACTTCACTCCAACAAATCGGAGACCTGCACTTTCTACCATAAAGTGCTTCAAACGGCGCCATCTCAATGCTTGAATGGTAACTGTTGTTGTAGGAAAATTCTGCTAACGGAAGGTGTCGATCCCAACTGTTTCCGAAATCAATAACACATGCTCGTAGCATGTCTTCAAGTGTTTGTATCGTCCTTTCGCTCTGCCCATCAGTTTGTGGATGATAGGCAGTACTCATGTTTAGATGAGTTCCTAATGCTTGCTGTAATGTCTGCCAGAATCTTGAAATAAATCTGCCATCCCTATCAGAGATAATAGAGATTGGTATTCCATGTCTGGAGACGACTTCCTTCAAATACAGTCGTGCTAACTTCTCCATCTTGTCATCTTCTCTTATTGGCAGGAAGTGTGCTGATTTGGTGAGATAATCAACTATTACCCAAATAGTATCAAAACTACTTGCAGTCCTTGGCAATTTAGTGATGAAATCCATGGTAATATTTTTCCATTTCCATTCAGGGATTTCGGGTTGTTGAAGTAGACCTGATGGTTTCTGATGCTCAGCTTTGACCTTAGAACACGTCAAACATTCTCCTACATATTTAGCAATATCGGCTTTCATACCTGGCCACCAAAAATGTTTCTTAAGATCCTTGTACATCTTTCCCGTTCCAGGATGTATTGAGTATCTGGTTTTATGAGCTTCTCTAAGTACCATTTCTCTCATATCTCCAAATTTTGGTACCCAAATTCTTTCAGCCCTATACCGGGTTCCGTCTTCCCGAATATTAAGATGCTTCTACGATCATTTGGGTATTTTATCCCTTAAGTTTCCCTCTTTTAAAACTCCTTGTTGAGCCTCCTTTATTTGAGTAGTAAGGTTAGTGTGAATCATTATATTCATAGCTTTTACTCGAATAGGTTCTCTGTCCTTTCTGCTCAAGGCATCGGCTACCACATTTGCCTTCCTCGGGTGGTAACGAATCTCAAAGTCGTAATCATTCAATAATTCAATCCATCTTTGCTGCCTCATGTTTAGTTGTTTCTGATTAAATATGTGTTGAAGACTTTTGTGGTCGATATATATAATACTTTTGACCCCATATAAGTAGTGCCTCCAAGTCTTTAATGCAAAAATAATCGCACCTAATTCCAAATCATGCGTCGTATAATTCTGCTCCTGAATCTTCAATTGTCTAGACGCATAAGCAATTACTTTCGTTCGTTGCATTAATACACAACCGAGACCTTGCTTTGAGGCGTCACAATATATCACAAAATCATCATTCCCTTCAGGTAATGACAATATAGGTGTAATGACCCGTCAAAGTACACTTGACGACCATCGTTATCTTGGTCCCACAGCTTGATCATAACTCTATATGAATTTAATAAATAACCTTGCATTCTTTGTTTAAAAATGATTTCCTATAAAGGAAATCTACCAAAATATGTAAGTTTAGAAAAACCATACATTAATACTTAACCAAGAGTTGACCAAAACAAAGTCAACAACATTCACTATTAAATGTATCAAAATAGAATGCAAGTTATTGTTTAACAAAAGCCGCCATCATAAATATGCAGACTCTCTAAGCACAGCGGAAGCAATCAATCATGAACCTGAGAATAAGACATGCGAGTAACTGTCAACAAAAATGTTGAGTGAATTATAGGTTTAATATTGCAAACAATATTTAATTTAAACCATAAAAAAAATTATGTTTGAAAACATAAAAACTCCTTTTTGGACCACAAAATTATATGCTAGAAAACATATAAAAACATTATTCCATTTTCCGTGAGCCACCTGGTAACCACTTAACCATTTATTTACCCTTGCCAAACACAATAAATAATCTACACCGAACAAGTGTATCTACAACAAAATACGAAATACTAAATATTCCGATTATAAATTGCTAGCGCGACTAGCTCGAAATGGGGTTGTCAAACCCGATAAATCTATCCATAGGATTCGCGTTCACCAGTAGAAACCAGTGATTACAATTACTAGATTAGGGAATATTTTTGTTCGACTCACAATGAATAATTTAAACCAACTTCCACTTGTCCAAAATATAAAATAAATTGCATGTATTCTCATCCCAGAAGATTTAAAATAGAAAAATGGGACTATAACTCACCTTAATAGCAAACGAAGTAACCACACAAATAAGCGAACAGCAAACGAAGTAAAGTGATCAAGGATGATCACAACGCCGACCTATAAATAAAGCAGGTCGATATAAATAACTAACTTAGGTCAAGTCTTAGTATGATAGCTATTGTACATGTTGCAAGTAGACATAGAACAATACTAAACATGCAT
Organism: Rutidosis leptorrhynchoides; assembly: GCF_046630445.1. Classification (NCBI taxonomy): domain Eukaryota; kingdom Viridiplantae; phylum Streptophyta; class Magnoliopsida; order Asterales; family Asteraceae; genus Rutidosis; species Rutidosis leptorrhynchoides. The sequence goes on from NC_092337.1 coordinate 301,013,715, forward strand.
CGGTTTGATCGGAACAGCGTACGAACACACACTTTCTATTTTTAGAAAGTTTCTATTTTTAGCAGGTTTCCATTTTCGAAAAGTTTCTATTTTTGGAAAGTTTCTATTTTTGGAAAGTTTCTATTTTTGGAAAGTTCTTAATTTTGGAAAGTTTCTATTTTTGGAAAGTTTCTATTTTTGGAAAGTTCTTAATTTTGGAAAGTTTCTATTTTTGGAAAGTTTCTATTTTTGGAAAGTTCCTATTTTTAGAAAGTTTCCAAATTTAGAAAGTTGCTATTTTAGGAAAGTTTATCAGTTAGGAAAGTTTCCTTAATTAAGAAGTCAACAAAAGTCAACTAAAAGTCAAAGTCAACCGAAAGTCAACTCAAAAGTCAACCTTAGTCAAACATGGTCAACGTTAATATTAAAAGTGTAAGTTGTAATAATAATGTAAGTTATAATGTTTATTAAAGTTAAATATGTCCAATTATGTCATAACATAAGTTTAATTAAATTAAAATGAATTATTAAAGTTAATATAAGTTTAAATGATATAATTAATATAACATAAGTATTTAATTAATTAATTAAATATTAGTCATAATATAAGTATTATTAATTAATAATAAATTTTAAATCATATCATAAGTATTATTAATTAATAATGGATTATTAATCATATCATAAGTTTCTAATTATAATTATTAAATCATAAGTATTTAATAATTAAATAATAACTAAGCCTTATAATAATTAAATAATTAATTAATCCTTATTATAAGTCTTATTATAATAATCCCATAATATAAGTTTAATACTTATCATAAGTATTTTCGATTAATAATAAAAGTATTATTAATCATAAGTTTAATTAAAATATTAATTAAATCATAAGTAATAATTAAATGATATAATAAATATATATCATAAGTCTTAAATTATAATAATTACTTTTTATATCATAAGTAATTAAATGATAATGAAATCCATTATTTTTATCATAAGTTTAATAATTAATCACAAGTTTTAAATCAAAAGTTCATCGGGTCGTATCCTGAGCCCCGGGTGTCGGTTTTCGGCGAGCCTTACATATATCTCCGCCTAATCAAACCACCTGACACTTTGGTACACTCAAGAACATACCAAGAACAGTCCACAAATCATGGTGATCAGCCATGACACCACTTGAAACTTTAATTCAATCAAAATCGTGTTTTAGACGTAACGGGTGATTCGTGGCTCGGATTTAGATGACCCGAACATGAAAGTTCGTCCTATCATTAATCCTAACATACTAACACACCCTAAAGTCACCAAATATGGTCACAAAGTCGGACCAAACCTGGTTCATACCAAAATCACATTTCAATCTTAACAAAATATCACTTTGATCATATCTAGGGCTCCGGGAATCGAAACGACATGAATCCGGAGTCTAAAATTAATGTCTTGATGAGAGGAACTCATATAGATACTTTATTTTAAATTTTATATCTATCACAATATCAGAAGTACACGAAATAGCTGCTGTCCCAATTTTATCAAACCGAAACACATGTGTTTATGAGTAATTCTATGCATACAAAAACCATTACAACAACAAGTAATCATCATACTATTAAAATATAATCAAAATACAGAAAAATAAAGAAAAATTAAAAATCTAGGATTAGGGTTTATACCCTAATCAAGAATCAAATGATGTAGTCGCGTAGAGATCGAAGAGATGAATCCAATTATACTAAAAGCCCCTTGATCCAAGCTTGATTTGATGATGAATTGATGATGATGATGGTGAGAAGGTGACGGCCAAGAAAAAAAGAAAAGAGGAAGAGGAGAGAAATTAGGTTTAGGGAAAAACAAGGAAATGTAAAATGATAATGAAATGAAAAATGAAAAAAATGAAAATGGGGAGGGGGGGTCCCATTTGGCCAAATTTTTGATGGTGTGGGCGCCTTTGTGGCCCAACTTTGATAAATAAAAGAATTTTTGTGGCCCGAATGCCCGAACGAAAACCCGAAACGCGAAAACGCTACTACGCGATTGATTTTTCGGAGAGATAACAAATACGCGACGAATAAAATATATAAACACTATATATATTCATATGACATCAAAATATCATATTTAAAATAATTCGAACTTAAAAATCCTAAAAGTTTGACCGTTGGTTTGAAAACCGAAAAGATTCGCCGGATAGAAATCCACGACACGTAGAAACGTACAACTTAAAATATGAATACAAATATTCATATAGCACATAATAATTAATATATTATTACAAAAATAATAATATATATCATAGAAATGACGTGGCACGAATAACAGTTAACGATCGTTAAATAATTAACGGTAAAAGTTAACGGAAAAAGTAGGGTCGTTACAGTACATTCCCGTTACGAAAATTTCGTCACGAAATTTAAGCAGGTGCAGGGGTTGACTCAGCATCTGGGAACAAATGTGGGTACTTCTGCTTCATCTGCTCTTCACACTCCCAAGTGAACTCGGGACCGCGTCTGGCGTTCCATCTAACTCGAACAATAGGAAATCTACTCTGCTTAAGAGTCTTAACCTCTCGATCCATAATTTCAACAGGTTCCTCAATAAAATGTAGTTGCTTATCAACACGAAGTTCCTCCAGAGGAATAGTCTTATCGGCCTCGGCCAAACACTTCTTTAAATTCGATACATGAAAGACGTCATGAACAGCACTAAGTTCTTGTGGCAATTTCAAACGATAAGCCACGGTTCCAACTCTCTCAATAATCTCAAACGGTCCAACAAAACGAGGATTCAAGTTTCCTCTCTTACCAAATTGTACCACACAATTCTAGAGTGATACCTTTAACATGACAAGATCACCAACTTGAAATTCTTAATCTTTTCTTCTAACCTCGGCATAACTCTTTTGCCTACTCCTGGCAATTCTTAACCTTCCTTTGATCCATATTATCTTCTCGGTAGTCTCATGAATAATTTCTGGACCTGTGAGTTGAGCATCCCCAACCTCATTCCAACAGATAGGAGACCTACACTTTCTACCATACAGAGCATCAAACAGTGCGGCTTTAATACTTGCATGATAACTGTTGTTATAAGAAAATTCAGCTAGCGGCAAATATTTATCCCACCCATTACCAAAATCGATAACACACGCTCGTAACATATCTTCTAACGTCTGAATGGTCCTTTCACTCTGACCATCAGTTTGAGGATGATAAGTGGTGCTCATGTCTAACCTAGTTCCCAAGGCTTCCTGTAAGGATCGCCAAAACCTCGATACAAATCGACTGTCTCGGTCTGAAATAATGGATACAGGAACACCATGTCCAGAAACAATCTCCTTCAAGTACAAACGAGTAAGCTTCTCCTTTGAATCTGTTTCCCTAATCGGCAAAAAGTAAGCCGACTTAGTGCGTCGATCTACCATCACCCAAATGGTGTCATAGACACCCGCAACTCTCGGTAACTTAGTAATAAAATCCATCGTAATCCCTTCCCACTTCCACTCGGGAATCTCAGGTTGCACCAGAAGTCTAGAAGGTTTTTGATGTTCAGCTTTAACCTTGGCACAGGTCAAACACTTAGCCATATACGTAGCCACGTCAGCTTTCAAATTAGACCACCAATACAGCTCCTTAAGATCATGATACATCTTTCCTGAACCAGGATGAATAGAGTACCTAGATTTATGAGCCTCATCTAAAACAAGTTGTCGCAAATCACCAAACTTCGAAACCCAAAGGCGTCCCGTAAAATACCGAGTACCATCGGTTCGTACCTCTAACTGTTTACTCAAGCCTCGGACCTTCCCGTTACAAAATTCTCCTCCTTCAAGGCTTCTTGTTATGCCTCAAGGATCTGCCTTGCGAGGTTTGTTCGAATTGTCATATTCAAGGCTCTAAACCTGCGAGGTTCAGCCCTTTCTTTACGACTTAATGCATCGGACACAACGTTGGCCTTTCTCGGATGATATAAAATTTCACAATCATAATCATTCAACGTCTCAATCCATCTTCGTTGCCTCATATTCAACTATTTCTGATCAAGGATATGTTGAAGACTTTTGTGATCAGTGTACACAGTACTTTTGACCCCATATAAGTAATGTCTCCAATTCTTAAGTGCGAACACAGCAGTTCCCAATTCTAAATCATGGGTTGTATAATTCTGTTCATGGATCTTTCACTGACGTGACGTGTAAGCGATGACTTCCTTTCTTTGCATCAAAACGCAACTAAAGCCCTGGCTCGATGCATCACAATAGATAAAGAAAAATCATCATTACCCTCAGGTAGTGATAATATCAGTGCAGAAGTTAACTTCTTCTTCAGAGTTTGGAGAGCAGACTCTTGTTCACTCTTCCACTCGTACTTCTTCCCCTTATGCGTTAAATCAGTCAGAGGTTTCGCTACTCGTGAAAAATCTTGAATGAATCTTCTATAGTAGCCTGCCAAACCTAGGAACTGACGAATTTGAGTAGGAGTTTTCAGAATTCTCCACTTTTCAATTGCCTCAATCTTGGCAGGATCAACTTGTATTTCTTGTTTACTAATAATATGTCAAAGGAATTGAACTTCTCTTAACCAGAAAGCACACTTAGAGAACTTAGCGTACAACTCTTCTTTTCTTAATAAATCAAGCACTAACTTCAAAATTTCCTTGTGCTCTTCATCACTCTTGGAATAAATAATGATGTCGTCGATGAAAACAATAACGAATTTGTCCAGATAGGGTATACACACACGGTTCATGAGGTCAATGAACACAGCAGGTGCGTTGGTTAATCCGAACGACATAACAAGAAATTCATAGTGACCATAACGGGTACGGAAAGCGGCTTTCGGAATATCAGTTTCTTTAGCCCGCAGTTGGTGATAACCGGAACGAAGATCAATCTTAGAATAAATGGACGAACCTTGAAGTTGATCGAACAGATCATCAATTCTCGGAAGAGGGTAACGATTCTTAACTGTAAGCTTGTTCAATTCACGATAATCAATGCACATCCAGAACGAACCATCTTTCTTCTTAATAAACAAAACAGGAGCTCCCCAAGGGGACGAACTGGGACGAATGAAATATAGTTGCAACAATGAAGGAAGAAATATATAGAGTAGTCACATCGGTGGCATAGATATATAAGGCAATTCTCCCAAGGGAGATAACGAGGATCATGGACTTCAAAGTAAATTTTCATTACATTTCCGAAAGGAAGACGTACGAAAGGTGTGATATTTCAACGAGAGTGAACTTCCTTGTACAATGAGCTAGGAAATCTAGGATTCATCCATATTCTTAAACTTATATGCGGATGAAAGGAAACGTGAATCGTGGACTATAAAGAATGGCCGACTCCAGGTGTGATGAATCTCTAAAAATAATTTCGTTCACCTCAAAGTATTGAATCCTAGGATTGATGTTTACGAGGGTGTTGCGGTTGACATCGAATATTGAGAGTAGAAACTCCTCAAATGGTCTAGTGTAATATATATCCATGATACCCACTATAACAACAGTTGGGGTAGAAACCCACCTAGCACCTTTTCTACAATAGGGTGACCACCGAGTGTACCCTAGAAAATTGATTTATCGGTTCGCGTTCCGGCCATGTCCAACCATAAGAGGGAAAATTTTATGAGCTCAAAGACTTTCCAACAAATTTTATAAAACCAAAATCCAAAGTGGTGTAAGAGTTTCTATCAATGAACTTAATGGTAAGTTTCATCCTTAAATGGAGGATGAGAAGAAATGTGATCCAAACACTCTGTAGAGTAATGCAAAAATTTGATAAAATCGATCAAAGGAGTTTTGAAAAAAAAAACTTTAAATGTTTGATGTGAAAACATAAATGGAACGAAGTTCTTAGTAAATTTAGAAGTATGTACAACGTGTACCATTTTATATAAAACAAATTGACGTAGTCAAACAGCTCAATAAATGTGTGGTTTTAAAATAATTTTGAAGGTATGATTTAGTATATACTAGCCAAGATAGGTAAGGGTAAATTTATTCATTTGAATTAATACGTACATATATGATTTTATAAATTGTATACATAACAAAATATCTCATTACTTCTATTCGTCTAAAAATCTCGTGAGAACCTCCCAATTAGACAAATGTGTAGAACTCCCGATGATAACCGAGTATCTGTATTTCAGAGGTTGCAAGTTGAAGTAAGATCATGGAAGATCGAGTAAAAGACTTGAATCGTCGTGCGACATTTGACCAACAAGGTTACGAGGTCATGAAAACCAATGAGTTAAATGTTGTTTTGACTATTATCAGGACATGAGTCCTTGGGCCAAAACTGTTCCCGAGCGAAGCTGTTGCTAACAAGTGAGTTATGAAGGATAGAGCATGAGATAGACAATCTGGTAAAAACGAGCTTCTCGTATATCAACAAATAAGATAATGAGTATTTTCCTTACTCATGTAATACCTCAGAATTTCTGAATGAGCGGTGTAAAAATTTTCTTTGACTCGCTTTCTATTCCTCATGTCACAATATTGGGACTTCTTTATAGATTAATGTAATATAATCACGTTGGCCTGACGCCATTATATTTCACTAATTCATA